>NC_069387.1:0-175000 GCF_027475565.1 Acinonyx jubatus | reverse complement strand
CTTTCTGTGGACAGGACAACAGGCTGCAGGCAAAGAGCCCGCGGTCACTCAACATCCAGCAACCACGTGAACGAGGCGATGCCACGTGCCACTTCTATTTTTTGGTTCTTGGCATTCACCGATCCACAAAACAGAAACAAACCCTTCCTACTACCATGCTCACTGAGTGGGCAAATGATGGCACTCTCACAAAATACAAGGCCCTAAAATACCGACAGGGGTCTCTCATTCTAAAGTTTAAATTCCAAAAGAGAAGACAGACTTAGCATAGAAGAGAAAAATAAAAACCAAAACTGGGCCCTTTCCCACCACCATCAGGGAAAGAAACAATGAATGGATTAAAGAACTCTGAAAGGTAAAACTCCAAAGTTAATGAAAGAAAATACTCCAGAATATTCTTGCAGCCATATTAAAAAGGATTCCTTAAATAAAATTTCAAAAGCACAAAACATTAGGCCAAAAGCAATGAACTTGATGACCTCAAAATAAAAATCTCTGTTCAACAAAGAACAGTATGGGGAAAATTAACAAACAGACAACAGAACAAGAAAAGATGTTTCAAAGCGTGACATGTATAAAGGAATTAATGTCTAGAAGAACAAGAGGTTCTGCAAATCAACAGAAAAAGACAAGTACCCCACTGGGAAAATAGGCAAAGGATAAGAACAGGCATCCACAGAAAGTAAAGGCCAACCTTGTAAGAACACCAAGTGCTGCCTAATTTCATGAATGAATACAGAAACGTAAATTAAAATATCTCAGCGACAGCATGTGTGCAGATGAACAATGGCAAGTAGCAGCAGACACGTGGGCATGGAACCCCATGCCCTGCGGAGTGGGGCATCCTCTCGAGACTGAGGCCAAATAGGTACATGTGCGTCCTGTAATCAAGGAGGAACTCTGCTCCTGGACAGACACACTAATTGACTCCTCATGTTTGTGCTGGTGAAGGACTGGAGCGCTGGGGGGCCGTGTGTGGCAGAAGGAAGCTGGGGACAACCCGAGTGACCATCATGTAGATAGAAATCATCAAAACAGGCAGAAAGACAACAATTTAAGGAGACTACTGAACACAGTGTAAACACTGGAAACACCCGAGTCATCCGAGGACAAAACGACGGCAGCACGATACAAATGCGCAGGTGATCACACACAGTTAGCTATAGGGCTGGAATGACTGTCAGGTGCTCAGCCCAGGGCTTGGCACCGAATATGTTCTAAACCAGGGTTCCTGCACTGATTATCGTTTATCTTTCCCAGCTTACACCCCATATTTGCATTACTACATATCTATACAACTAGAAGACTTGGACGCATAAGAATTGGACAGAGGAGGCATGGGGGGCAGGACAAGCATAGTGGGAGAAGCCAGACCTATAAAGTCACACAGACCTCGGCCCGAGCAGCTGCTCTTATGATCAACTAGCTACATGGCCCTAGGCTAGTTATTTAACTTCTCTGCATCTCAGAGTGCCTAGTGATAAAATAACATTAATAGTGGCAACCCCTGTGGTTGTCTGAAAGGCAAATACACTCACAGGATGTGAACCTTACAGTGGTTTACCTTGCGTGCCCCTCGCCCCCTCTCGGAGTGCTGCAGAAGTGTCCCCCAGCCCCTACTGGAATACCACGCACCCGCTACCATAATAATTTATGGTGACCATGGAACAACGTGGTCAAAGGTTAATCAACGTCAACAAAAACACCAGCATAGAAAAAAAAGACAAGAAACAGATCGAAGCGGGTCTCTTACTTGACTGTGGACAGAGGAATTATAGGTGACTATTCTGCTTCCTGTTTTCCAAGTGTCCTGCCAATTGGTTATTTAGTTTACTTACACTAAAATATCTTCAATAATAATGCTTTACCTCTGGGTGCTTTATAGATGCAGGGATGGCTAAACACATGCACTTAAGTACACATGACACCATGCTAACAGCATGAACGGAGGCATCTTAGTAGATAGGTGTGACAAAATTCAACATCCTCTCATCATGAAAACACTCAACCCCCCAGGTACAGACAGAAACCTCCTCACCATAACAAAGGCCATAGATGATGAGCCCACGGCAAACATCATATTCAATTGTGAAAACTTGAGAGCTTTTCCTGTAAGGTCCCGAGCAAGACAAGGACGTCCACTTCTACCACTGCTAGTAAACATACCACTAGGCACCTCAGCCCGAGCATTTGGATAAAAGGATACAAAGCATCCAAATTGGAAATAAGAAGTAAAATGACCTCTGTAGATTTTATTATCTTACACACAGAAAACGCTATAAAGACTCCACAAAAAAGCTGTCATAACAAATGAATTCAGCAAAGTAGCAGCTCACAAGGTGATGCGCAAAATTTAGCTGCGTTTCTATACACAAAGAATGAACACACTGAAAAGAAAATTATGACAATAATTCCATTCACAATAGCATCAAAAAGTATAAAATATGTAGAAATTAGCTTAACCAAGGAGGAGAAAAGCTTGCACGATGAAGACTGCCAAACACTGCTGAAAGACAGTAAAGACGTAAGTGGAAACACATCCCATGTTTGTGGACTGGAAGAATTCATATATCGTCAAAATGTCCATATTACCCAAAGCAATCTACAGATTCGGTGGACCCTAAATAGCCCAGATAATCTAAAACTAAGGAGAAACTGGAGGACTCACACTTCCTCATCTCAAACCTACTACACAAAGCTAGAGTAGGCAGACCACGTGGCGTTGGCATAACCAGACATACAGACTAATGCAATCGAAGAGCGAGCCCAGGAAGAGACCCTCACATATACAGCGAAAGGGTTTCTGACAAGGGGGCCAGGACCTCTCGATGGGGAACCCGGTCTTTTCAACCGACACAGCTGGGAAAACTCCATCTCCACACACAATGGAGGCGGCTGGGCACCTCCCTAACAGCATATACAGAAATCAACTCGCAACCGGTCAAAGACCTAAATGTAAGGCCCCAAACAGTAAAACTCTTGGAAGAATATGCAGCACAAAGCTTCACAACACTGGATTTGGCAATGATTTCTCGGATGTGACCAAGGACACAGGCAACAAAAGAGAAAAAAGAGAGCGGACTTCATAAAAATTCTCAAGTTTTGTACGACAGGAGACACGGTCTACAGAGTAGAAAGGCAACTCCCAGACCGAAAGAAAATATTTGTGAATCGTGGATCTGGTGAGCAATTGCTATCCAGAAGAGATACAAAACCTGTGAAACTACCAACCAACCTGATTCAAAAATGGGCAAAGAAGTGGAAGAGACAGGTCTCCAAAGATACAAGAATGACCAATAATAAGCATGAAAAGACGTTGAATGTCACTGATCATCAGGGAAATGTAAATCAAAGCCACAATCAGATACCGCCTCGCGCCTGTCATCGTGGCTAAAATAAAAAAGACAGGAAATAACAAGTGTTGGCAAGGATGTTAAAAAAGGGAACCTCTTGCACTGCTGGTGGGAATGCAAACTGGTGCAGCCGCCGTGGAGAACAGTATGGAGGTTCCTCAAAAGAATTAAAAACAGAATTGCCTATGACCCCACAACTCCACCTCTGGGTATATACCCCAAAGAACTGAATGCAGGGTCTCAAAGAGATCTGTCCACCCATGTCCATAGCAGAATTATTCATAATAGTAAAACATGGAAGCAACCCCTGTATCCATCACGAAGTGAACAGATAACTGATGTGGCCACACTCCATGCAACTGACTATTATTCAGCCTTAAAGGGGAAGAAAATTCAGAGTGTGTTATTGAGAACATTATGCTGAGGGAAACCAGCTGTAAAAAGACCGATACTATATGACTCTACGCCTCTGAGGGATATAGAGTCGTCACTGTTACAAAGTCAAAGCAGAATGGTGTGTGCCAGGAGCTGTGGGAGGAGGGATGGGGACTCAGTGACTAACAGGTGCAGAGATTCAGCTTCACAAGATGAAGTGAGTTACAGGGATGGATGGTGGAGACGGCAGCACAGCAGTCTGGACGTAATTAATGCCACCTAATTGTAGGCTTAAAAATGGTTAAGATTGTAAACTATATGTGTGTGTACTTTACCACATTAAAAAAAAAACAAAGTAACAATGATCTGCCACTAGGTGTTTTATAGATGGGTATACAACAATTCTTTTTAATATTGCACTAGACAAAAATAAACTTCATAACCTAAAGAACACCTTTCTAGATCTTCATCGATGAATTTATTTAAAATTTAGAATATACTCTGAAGAAAGGTTATTCCTAACAATCTAGACAAATAATTTGCTTGTTCAGCCTCACGTTCTTCGCCCATAAAGCAGGGTTAATATGAACGTTGGAGCTGCTGTTACATGATAATCTGGAAGCACATGTTCATGACAGTAAATTAACATCTTCAACACCAGCAAGGATACAAATGTAGACCCACCGAACACCAAAAGGAAACAATGAAGATTAAAAGTTTGGACTGCGACATCAGATAGATCTATATTCGTATTTCTCTTCTGCAACCGACAACCCACATGGCTTTAGGCCAGATCTCAGCAGCCTGGGTCTCAAGACCTTCATCAGCAAAATAGGGTGAAGGAAAACAGACCCCATGGAGCAGTGGGCAGAATTCACACAGACAAATCGACGAAGTAGCACAGGGCTGCTTCTCAATTCTAAGCCTCCTGGAAACCACATCTTCAGCTCATGCAACTGAATACTTACGGTTACCTAGAAACCTTCTCCCAGTTCCTTTCCCTAGCTACTGGCTTCACACTAAGATCTAAAGAGAGGAAAGATGTGTGCCCTACCCTCAAGGTGCTCACAGCACAGGAAGTGGAAATGCTTTTATAGTAGTAAGAGACTATAATAAATAATAAAACTGAATTTCACACATATCACTATGTGAGCCAAGAACAAGGATAATGGGGCTGGTTACAGTGAGGAATGAATCAATACCTCACAGGAGATGGTTATCTGGTTGAATCTTAAAAGGGTATGTTTTGTCGATTAAGAAGGAAAAATACAAAATAAAGAATCAAAAATAATAGCTCAGAAAACGGAGAAGAGTCTCATCACATGAAGCCTTAGCGGCGAGCAGCAGGGCATGAAAAGGAGGACAGTCAGGGTCTGACTGCAAAGGACTCACACAAATGTCCTGTTCAGGTATTGGCACTTTGTGCACAACAAGGAAATAAAACAGCGGATTTTTTTTAATGTTTATATTTGAGAGAGAGAGAGAGAGAGAGAGAGAGAGAGAGAGACACAATGTGTGAGCAGGGGAGGGGCAGAGACAAATGGAAACACAGAATCTGAAGCAGACTCCAGGCTGATCTGTCAGCACAGAGCCCAACACGGGCTTGAACTCACAAGCCGCGAGATCATGACCTGAGCTAAGGCTGGACACTTATCTGACTGAGCCACACAGGCACCCCTAACAAAAAGGATCTTAAGAAGAATATAATCAGATCTAAAATCTAGAAAAATACTGATGAAGTATGAGGGCTGAGTTCACTTGAAGGGGTCAGGAACAGCCTCCTCAGGGACACGACTTGAGAGAGGAGTCAGCATCCGGGCACAGTGTGCATCACAGTGGATCCGAGGGTCTGCAGGGGTCCCGGGCGCCGAGAGCAGCACACCAGGTGGGTCATGGCAGCAGATGACGGGGAAGAGGAAGGCCCAGAGAGTATCAACTTGGCACAAGAATTCAGGCTTCATGAACAACAGAAAAAAGCTTTCAATCATGCAGCGTGTGGTCAGATGGTGCTCTGGAAAAATCTCTCTGATTCCAAAGATGGGAAGAAACAGAGCAGCAGCAAGAGTGGGAAGCTGGAAGCCCAATTAGGAACTTACTGCCACTGCACAGGCAAGATATGAGGAGGGCTCAGACCCAGGCCAGAGCAAGGGAGAGCCCGCACACATGTAACATTGAAGAGGAACATTCGCTCTATCTGGGGAGGGAAAAATGAGTGTGTTTTACTCTATTTCCATATTCCAAACAAACTCACTATTCCCTTCTGGCTACAGGTTAAAAACCTCTGTGCTGGCCTTAGCAGCCCTCCCTGTCTGATGCTCTGCCTTCTCATCTCCCTTCCCTAAAAGTCTTCCAGTCCGTCTGATCCAACTCTGCCTGAATCCTGTCCAAACTCCCAGGTGCAGCTAATCCCACACCTTCTACAAATTCCTGACTGCAGCGACCCCTTGACTAAGGCATGGAGTGTGGATAACCCGGACAGCCAGCATGAAGGGCTGGCCCCTATTCCGTGTGTGGGGCCTCTACTACTTGGTAACACTAATTTATACTTTAACGGTTGTTTACACTTTTCTGTGCCTTAGCGGTATATTTCCTTCACAGAACTGCAAAGAAATGTCAACCATGAAAACAGCTAGCCAATAATCCAAGCCAAGAGGAGGGCCCCAAGAATTGTGCACACAGGAGAAAAGCTCTCTGTGGAATTGTAGATTACGGTTGTTCAGAATCAGTTACTTCTTCTGCAAGGCTGTTATTATGCAAGATAAAAATAAGGATGTAACGGTGGTAAAGTTACCTGCCCATCCACTATCACAAAAGAAATGCAATAAAAAATAAATCATTGTAGATTGAAAAGGGTATGCGGTTAGTAATTCTGGGACGAATTCTTGGGATTACATCCACAGTCTATTATTAGATGGTAGTTTTTCAAAGTAACTTATTTCCAAAGTAGCAGACAGGGGCTATCTCCTTCCTCTCCAACAAATCCAATGAGGGAGTGGACAGAGTGTTTGTTTCCACAGCATGTGTGCTAAAACTGAACGACACATAGAAGATTATCATGGCTCCATGCAAGGGTGACATGAAAAGCTGTGAAACATTCCATATTTTTGTACTGTCTGCCTCCCCTCCAAAAAAAAAAAAGAACAAAAAACGAAACAAAAAAAAAAAACAAAGATAGAAAAGAAAATCAGCTGACATAGAGACAAAGCACAATTATGACATAATAGCTGCTAGAAGTTTCATAAGTTAATTTTAAACAAGTGAGTAAAGAGTGTACCCAGTGTAACTTCAAAGGCAGCCCTCACACAGGGACTTGCAGTGTAGGCTTACGTCTGCCTATAGCGACAGGAAGGACTCCAGGAAAACTCACACATTTCAATGCCAAACATGTCACAAGAGTTCAGAGGTCACATTTTATAAGTGGGGTGTGACCCTAAAGTAAGCAACACATGTAATTAATTGATGCCCTAACCTGAAACATTAATTTGAATGGGACTAGTCTACCAGCGCAGGGTTGGCCTGATCACATCAGCCACAAGCACAGTCACCTCTGAACACAGGCCATCACAGGGGTGCTCAAGGCAGCTCAGACACACCTGCGTTTCCCAGCACGGAGCAGATGTGAGCCGACCTCTCCCAACAGCACTAAGCTGCCCATAATGCTGGAACATGTAGGTGAACATAAAGGCCATGCTTGTTTCAACAGGTCTTTAAATCACAACTACTACTTAGAATACTTACAAAATTCCAATGCCACATTATAATTATCCAAGTGAGATATGAATAGTATGTTTGGCTTTAAGAGGAAACAGAGGTGACACATGTGACTTACTTTTATGGAATATTAACATATAGGTGACATTTAGAAAAATAACATAATGAATTAGGAGTACTATTGGGAATCTCAGGGATTGAAAATCTAAATTCCACTGGTTACTGATTTTGTTGTCATAGGAGTCTTAATTTTTTTAAAGTTAGTTACTTATTTTTGAGAGAGCATGCACGTGCACACATGAACTGTGAAATCATGACCTGAGCCAAAATTAAGAGTTGAACACTTAACCAACTGAGCCTCCCAGGTGCCCCTGACTCTTAATCTTTGTTCCTTGACTTAAAAACTGTAAAACAAGAGCTAACATCATGATCTGAAGCATAAAATTGTTATAAATATTTGTTTCATATAAATATCAAGTAGTCAAACATTTCAAAGCTTTAGTTTCACAACATCTATTCAAATTTCATAGAACTTATGAATCCATATGTGCCATTCACAAGTTAGCCTTTATAAACTTTCCAACTAAAAGAGAAGCTACCCTTGCCTGTGCTTATTTTCATCTCAACTGACTACTGTACTTCATTTTTTTAATGATAAAGTGACTTATTTGTTTCAATTTTATGATGACTAAACATCAGAAAACATCCTTTGATTTTTAAAACTGTAAAATGTTTTTTAATGAGAGGTCAAAATGTACCTGTGTTTATGTAGTTCCCAAATGAGAACTATGGAATTTTATATTATCATGAAATCGAATCTATAAATCTGTACTTTGAAAACAGAGAGACAGCTTCACCATTAATTAAAAAATCAAACTTAATCCCATAGATGTACTTTGATTTCAGAAGGACTCCTTTGGTGAAAGTACTCTCCATCCGAAATAATAGAACCTGTTAAAGAAGTTTCTGGAAGTTATACTTTTTAAATACTTGAAATACACAATAAATCTCAACAATGATTCTCTCATTTATAATTCCTTTTCCACTCCTTTTTTGAACAGAACACTAGCTGTTTAAAAACAGAGAGAGGTAATTAAAAGAAACTGGTAAAGAAGCACAGACTTCTTTCCTAGGGTACATGGCAACCACGAGAGGCTCTATAAGCCAGCACACATAACCTATAAAAACCCTAAAAAAGAAAGAAGTTAAGGATTTTATACCCAGCCAAACTGACTTTCCAGTAAAAAAGGCTGCAACCAACTGTTAAGAACCAGCAAGAACTTGAAAATCACTTCTCATGAAACCTTAAGAATCTCGTAGATGTTTGTGCCACTTTGAAAAAACAGCATGGAGGTTACTCAAAAAATTAAAACACAATTACTGTATCATCCACCAATCCCACTTCTGGGTATTTATCTGAAAGAAATGAAATCACACTCTCAAAAACGTATGTGCACTTCATGTTCACTGCAGCAAACTCACCGTAGCCAAAGCATGGAAACTCCCTAAGTGCCCGTCCACAGATGACTACATAAAGAAGATGTGGTGTATATACAATGGAATTATTATTCTGCCAAAAAGAAGGAAATCTTACCATTTTGTGACAATGTGGAAGGACCTGGGGGTATTATGCTAAATGAAGGAAGTCAGACGAAGAAAGACAAACACTGTATGATCTAAAAAGACTGAGCTCACAGAAACAGAACAGACTGGTGGTGGCAAGTGTTGGGTGAAATGGGTGAAGGGAGCCAACGCTGTAAACTTCTAGTCATAGGATAAATGAGTCCCAGGCATGTCGTGGACAGCGTGCTGACTACAGTTAATAACACTGTACTATGTATTTGGAAGGTGCTAACAGAGCAGATCTGAGTTCTCATCACAGGAAAAACAAGGTGATGGATGTTAACTGAACATACCATGGTGGTCATTTTGCAATAGGTACAGACACAAAATCATTATGTCATGCACCTTGTAAACTAACACAATATTATATGTCAATTACATCTCAGTAAAACTTGGGGAACAAGAATAAAAAGAATCTACCAGAGAATGAATTGTGGATACCAAGAGAAGGGCTGGTGGTAACCATAAAATGAATACTTGTTTGTAGACGAAGACCAAATGCCAATTGTGAGGAAGAAAGTAGAACATGTAATCGCTCTCACCTCTGGCAGGTTAGAATCAGTACAACTGTTTGAAAACAATGGGTAAAGTAATTTAGATGGTTTCCATCAAACATACTATTTATTGGTTATAGTGTTGGTGTGGTTACTCTGCAATAGCTTGACATATAATGTTGGATAAAACAACTGACTAGTTATGATTCATGATGCCTTTACTATGTAAGAAGAGAGAAACATTTTTGGTAGAAGAGTTTGGGAAAAACTAGTAGCTATAAATTCAAATGGAAAATATCAGTATTCATTAATAGGGTGTTCTTTTGTCTTAAAATTATATATACTTCCTCTGCCCTCTAGAAGGCCTGGAAAGATCAACCAAGCAGCAGTGAGCACACTGAGGGCCCAGACATGCTTCTGAAATACAATTTCTAAGTGAAGGAAATTAGAGCTCCTTGGAGAAATCAATGGTTCCAAGGGTATAAAACAGATGAGCCTGAAAAACCCTGTTGCAAGAAAAAGCAGAAAGCCACTTTAGGAGTCAATGTAGAGAGGCTCCAACTGGTGAAAGATGGAAAAATTTGAGCATAAATAAGGATTTTGTCAGAAATGGACTGAAACGTATCAAAAATATTTAAACGCATGAATTCCGAATGGCACTTTAAAGAAACTAATTGGTTACCAGGAGAGGATGCCATTTTAAACACTGGCAAATAAAGGCAAAGAGTCAGTTACTCTCCCTTTGGACATGGACACACCATGGGGCTGCCACACAGGATGCAGAGGCAAGTTTACATCCTTATAGAAGTAATCCTGTTGAGGATCCTTAATGAGTTATGGGCACTACTCGCTGTACATCACAACTGCCAATCTCACGCATGAGAAATGGGCATATGACCTCCTGGTAGGACCACATGCTACTGCAAAGGAGTCTCACCCCACCCAAGCCTCCAGAAAACTACCAGTTTCCACAAAACGCAGAGAAACAAATACACCACAGGATGCGACCAGCAAAAGCCAGACTGTGGGAAACCTAAGAGCAAATGAACCAGTTTCTTCAATAAACTGCGAAGGAAAACAACAACAAGGATGAATGAAAACCTTTAGATTGAAGGTGACCTCAAAGAGACTTTCATTTCAAACAGAAACAAAAACAAGCAGAACTAAAACACTGCACAGAAGTTAACTACAGTGTCTGGGGTTTGCCAGGCTTCAAAATATCATAAAGAACCATGATCCCAAAGCCCAGAACTGTTAAAAAGTGTTGACTGAAGACAGGTTCCATTCCTACAATGGAGCCCATCACCAGACATAACACAGAAGGACCTTGATGACTACATACACCCTCTTCGCAGTAACTCTGCTACAGCCGTCAGGAATTCGCCATATGTGTAAAAATTAAAAGGTAACTCTATGTTCAGCCTCCGCTGTAAGTAAGCGGAGCAACTCGATTTTAAGTTAATCTAAGACGTGAAAAGTATTTACCTATTTAGAATACAGAACAGCCACCTGTCTTCCTATCATGGGGCAATGCTTCTCCCAACCTGCCTTGGCCAGGGTAGTGACAAGGACACCAGCTCAACCCAGGAGCTAAGGCAGCAGGCCAGGAGGTTAAGCAGACAGCTCCTCCTTGGGGCTGATGGCCTGGTAGGAAACTAATGACACACAGGCTGTGCCAGAAACAGTGTTGTCTGGTTCTTCTTTGTACCATCAAGCGCACCCGTAACAGGAAGGAAGAAGGTCCTCTCAGACGAAGCGGAAGAGACACCGGCCACCACTCTTAAACAGTTACCCGCTGGTTAATTTTTTTTCGTCTTTAGATGACACTAATAAAACAATAATTTTTGGTAGATGACTACATTTATTCATATGTATCTTAAGATCTACGGACCTGAGGTCATGGAGAAAAGTCAGCCTTGGCAGCCTGAACGCTGAGCTGACGGAGAAGGGAGAAAAGAGAACACTTATCAACAATCCCTAATGCAGAAAGGGCACGACACGGTGTGCACTCCTCCTTACGAACCTCTCCTCTCTCACGAGAGCGCACACAGATGTCACATCACCTGCGCGGCACCTGCACCACCACTGCCATCAACTAGCGGCAACCTTCGCGGCCCAACTATGGACGCCTGGCACCAGGAGACGCCTCCAAGGCTCCCAGAGCAGGTGCCGGCCCAGGGAGGAGGAAGCGCCTCCAACACTGGGACAGTTCTGTCAAACTGGGATGACCTGAAGTTTAAAATTTAAACCCAAAGAGCATCTTATTTCCACATTCTTCTGTAGGTAATTTTGGTAGACATAAACTATGTTTTTAAAATATCCCAACCACAGGAAAATACGTATGGCTGTTATTCTTGAGGTTTTGAAAACATGTTTTTATGCCAATACCATCTCACTATAACCTATACTTTGTAACACACCCCCAAATTATTTGCTTTTTATAAAAACATACTAATCTGAATTTAATTATAATGTGCTCTTTATTTTATTCTTATTTTCCATACAAGTGTTACCGAATATTTTTATGCTAGTGGCCCTCAGGAGCTAGGACATGTACATAGCAACTTTAAATACAGACTTAGAGCAACACATGGCATTATTCTTTCTCCCTCTCTGGTCCCTGCCCTCTTGAGTAAACTTTATAATCTTTAACAGAATGTAGGCAAGAGACAAAAATATGTGGTATTCAATGTTGTTACTTATTAATAAAGGCAAAAATAAGCACTAAATGAACTTTTGTAAATCACCTGTTTCCACTTTTACACATAGCATCTAAGGAATGTGTAGAAAATAAAGAAATCCTATCTAAATTACCAAAAAATATCATTCAACCATTTAAAAAAGATGGATTTAGCTTTATTCCCTTAAAAATACTCAGAGAAACAAAGGAACAAAATCAAGTTCCATCTGAAGACTCTGTTATAATCAGTATATAACAGGTAAGTAGAGAATTCATAAAGTATTCTGATAATTTTCTATCCTGAATCTTGGTCTACCAAAGTAATGTAATTTCCAAAACACAGAATGAAATGGTCAGAAAGTCCTGGTTAGTGGACTAGGGACCAACGTGTGCAACGGTGAACACTCAACAAACAGCACAATGGTTTTAGACAGTTTACGCAGAAGCAAAGCCTTTTTGATAAAAAAGACATAAAGATCTGTTCCCAAGAGTTAAAAAATCTTTGAGAACCAAAAAGCTATTGTAAGTAGTACACACTGGTATTTTACTTCTCTAATATTTCTTTACAAAACATCTAAACACAAGATGCCTATGCTTCTGTATTATTTTTCTAATAAGTTACATATAAGGCAAAAAGTGACTGTTACTTTGTAATGCGTTGATGAGCATAATAAATAAGTTGGTTTTAGACCTTTGCCCCCCCAAAATCTTATAGGAAACTTCACAAGGATATTTTTGCTTAAATTACTCACTTTGTAATACGGTCAATGTTGGCAATTTGCTTCTGGTTCCGTATAATCTCAATGGCTGCCCAAAGATGCTGGATAGCTTTCGTATCCGCCTGTCGTCTTTTTGTTAAACGTGCCATGACCTGTTCACTTCTTTAACTGTAGGAATACACAAAAACATGAGGAAAAAATATATGGATTACAAGATGCACCTCTATCAGTACAAGTGAGTAACAGTCTCAGCACGTCCTAACTCCTGGTGAGGACACTACTGTAGTACGGAGTATGACAACCTTTCTACTATATTTTCTACACCTACATTACCAATTACTTCACAAAAATTGTCATTTGCTTCATTATTTCATAAAAAAAATGTCATTTTAAGACCAAAGAATTAAAAAGGTCTTCCCAATAAGGGTTAGTAGTCATCCTATACTAACGTGTTAAAAAAAATGCATATCTTATTCTAAAGCAAAAGCAGAACATAAAATTTCATTTTTTGATAATACATTGTGTATAATTTGACAGATCAATATAAATGGATTCAAATGTCCTTATTCTTTGGTATTTTATTATACTGTAAGATAGTTATTTCTGGCTGAGGTGTGAAAGGCTGGGAGCTGGTGTCCCAGAGGACATGGGTGGATCCACATCTGCGTGAATGTTCACATGCTTGGGCTGGCGGGGGCGGGGAGGGGGGGGGTTGTTCATTGTATCACTCAGAAACATCGCTGTTTCATTCAAATTTCAATATTCTGAGCGAAGTGAGGAAAATGGTCACTGGCTGTGTTCTGGCAAGCGTACAGGGAGCTTGGCTGAGCAACAGTGCTGCAGAAGAGGCTCACGCATACAACTGGACTCCCAGCTGGGCACAGAGGGGCTGGACTGTCAGCAGTGTCCTCGGCCCTGAGACACCTGGTCCCTGCATCGTCACATGGGTTAGCATTTGGCCACCCTTAGGGATAAGGTGAACATCAAACGCCCCCGACCTGATCTTTCCTATCTTGTAAGGGTGGGAATGAGTGAAGGAATCTCATTCTTGGCACTTTCCTGTGTTCCAGGACTGGCCAGCAGAGCCTACAGGTCTCCGTTCTCTGCCTCTACGTTTCTCTTCAGAGCCAAGTCCGTTCTCCCTCTTTCTCTGACACACCCAAACAAAACCAGCAGTCGCCCATGAGTGTGGGGTCAGTCAGCCTCCTGGAATAAGGTATTTTTCAAATTGCATTACTAACAGAAGAATTCTGAACACGTTTGAAGGTATTCTTGAATATCCTACTTCTTCCCACCACTACTTGTAATATTTGCAGACTTTGCTCCACATAGAGAATAACCAAAAAATAAAGCCAGCATTCAAATTTTAAAGAAAACTAAGGAAAATCAGTTGGGTTCAGTACAGACTTAGACGTAGAATTAAAAGGTAGTAACAATTATAATTTATGAATGTGTGTTTAGAGAGAAACCACTATGTATCAGTGTAAGTGCGCTGTTAAGCAATGCCAACTTTCTGAATCTGACAAGCGTTTCCGGTAAGGAATTGTCTGGCAAGAATGTAAAGTATGTTACAGAGTGACATCTAATGGTGAACTATGGTACTATACGTTGTCGGGTTATACAGACGCTCAGTCAAAAACACACTACTTCAACCCTACTCACATGCTTAAAAGTAAGTATTTTCAAAAACTGAGAACAAACTGAGGGTTGATGGGGGGTGGGAGGGAGGGGGGGGTGGGTGATGGGTATTGAGGAGGGCACCTTTTGGGATGAGCACTGGGTGTTGTATGGAAACCAATCTGACAATAAATTTCATATATTGAAAGAAAAAAATTAAATTAAATTAAAAAAGAAGGAAAAAAAAAGTAAGTATTTTCTGTGCTCGATAGATACACTGAATTATCTAAAAATGCAAAAACTGTCGTCCTTGCCAGAAATGGCCTAAAACTGGCAGAGGAAGTTTGATACATACATGACCTCTGTAAGGTCAGAGAGGACCAACATGGTCCAGAATACATGCCAGGAGAATCTACACAAGGGGGACACTACTTCTAGCTTAGCTAACACTACAGAATGGTAGATGTGTGGGGGAACACGGGAGGAATTTCCTTAATTTCTTTAAAAGATAACTGGCTGTTTAAAGCAAAGATACAATTGTTAGATCTCATGAGGTTTATGACACGTAGAAGTGAAAGAGAGGACAATGTGACACAGAGGGTTTAAGAGTAGTAAGTAATCATATCATTGTAAACATGTAATTTAACTTGCATCTTTTGTAAGTACATATATGAAAAATTAAGAATGATTTATTCAGAACTACAGAAAATATATAAAACCAAAGCTAGTGTTTTACAATAATGCCATATAGTAAATATAACTATTTATATCACATAACAACCAAAAGAATACAGTGGGGACACTAATAGCAGAAACTCTACAAGTGATGTCACTTAATTGCTAGAAATGGTTAAGACTCAAGAATTAAGCAGCACACACTTAAGAAAACACGTAAAGTTAAAACCAAAGAGTTTTGAGATCTGCCTGAACTGAGTCAACATAGGTACACACATCACAAGACACTCGGGAGCCCAAGGAGAGCCTTGCAAAGAACACAGACCCACGAAAAGAGAGCACGATGATGTCACATCATAAAAGTACCAAAGTACAACCACTGAGATTTTCCTTCTTATGAAATCTAAAATCATTGTTTGGTAACACAGTTCAGACATGCCAGTTATAGATGCTCTGGCAATATAGCAGTAAAACAGATAAAAGTCCTTCCGTTGTTGACTTAACATGATTAATAGCGTGGCTAGATATTAAACACAGCAATTTGTTCATAAATAAAATCCTAGGAAATGAGTGTCTCAGTTCCCATGTACAGACAGCTTCTCATTTAAGGTCTTCACTGATGCGAACAAACCCAAGTCTGCAGCCCTCTCTCCTGAATGCATATTACTACTAAACTGAACCCCTCAAAATTCCAAAGTCTGCCCGAAACACTGGACCTTGGTCCCCTTGGTTAAGCTGTGCTCTGCCCTTTCCTTGCTGGGACTTGAGCAACTGTCCATGCAACTGTCCCTGACTGACCTTTCCTCTAGGATCACACTAAAGCAAACTCAACTCTTGCATATTCTAATTTTTAATATGTCTCTTACAGACATACTGCCTTGTGCAAATAATTATAAATTCCTCAGAAGATCCATCAGTTCCACCAAGAAGGGACAGGCTTCATCTTTCATCTATCTTCCAAGGTGGCCTCAGAGGGACATGATAGACAAAAAAAAAAAAAAAAACCCAACAAAAAACAAAAAAACTCCTCAATCTTTTCGGCTCCCCTTAAGAAGATGAGCTCCTTCAGAAAGTGATTCTCAAGAGGCTTATAGTTTAAAAAATAAAAATACAAAACCAAACACTTCCCACTAATTTTCCCCCCAATTTCTCTTACTGTGGTAAAATAGACATAACATAAACCAGCGTCACCATTTTTACATGTACGGTTCACTGGCATTAACCACATCCACAATGTCCTGAAGCAGCCACCACCATCCAGTCACATAACTCACTTCCTCTTGTGAAACTGAATCTCTGCACCCATTAGTCCCTAAGTACTTCCCCTCCTCCCCCAACCCCTGGCACCCACTGTACTACTTCGACTTTGTGACGAATCTAAGTACCTTAGAACTGTGGAATTAGAAGTGGAATTAGACAGTTTTTGTCCTTCTGTACCTGACATATTTCACTTAACAAAATGTCCTCAATGTTCACCCACGTTGTAGCAGGTTACAGAATTTTCTTCCTTTTTAAGGCTGAATATTATTCCATTTCACATATACATTGCATTTTGTTATCCACTCATCTGTGATGAACACTTGGGTTACTTCCACGTTTAGCACATAACGTAGCTATGAACACATGTATACAGATATGTCTTTGAGATCCTGCTTTTGATATACCCAGAAGCATAACTGCCATGTGAACTGGCAATTACAAGTTTTATTTTTTAAACACCCACCAAACTGTTTTCCACAGCAGATGCACCCTTTTACTTTCCCGCCAGTAGTGCACAAGGTTCTAATTTCTCCACATTCTCATCAACACTTATAATTTTCTGGTTTTGATACGAGCCATCCTAATGGGTCTGAGTTGGTCCAAGTAACTGTGGCAAGCCCCCAGGTGATACTGATATTCTCTACCCGTACAAATCCAAATTTAACACAATCCCTTCCATCTGTGTATTTTTTTTTTTTTTTGAGAGAGAAAGCACGAGCAAGGGAGGGACAGAGAAAGAGGGAGAGAGAGTCTTAAGCAGACTCCATGCTGTCAGTACAGCGCCTGACACAGAGCTCGATCTCACAAACTGTGAAATCATGACCTGCTTGAACCAAAACAGAGTCGGATGTTCAACCAACTGAGCCACCCAGGCGCCCCGTATCTTCTTGAACATCATGCAAATGCTACAAACAGGGGAAAAAAAGAGAGTAAATCAATCAGGAAATTAAAAATAAGCAAAATTAAGTAATACAATGCTTGCAGATAAATACATATATGGGCAAACTTTTTATCGCAGAAGTGATAAACGTGACAAAGGAAATTGAAACAATAATGGGAGGCTGAGAAAACAGTGTACCCAACAGGACCACACTGGGAGGACACACATAATCAAGTGTGTTCTGAAGTTTGCTTCCAGTGGTGAGTGGGTCCAGGTTTTTGTCTCATGTTGTCTAACAAATATGTTTTGTAAATATTTTGACATATTTACATCAAATATTCCATGAAACTTAAAACTAAATCCAATTGTATAATGTGTATTGATTACTTAGGTTAGGTTGAAATTTTCCCACAACCTACTAGTAATTTCAAATTACTTTTCATTGATAACCTCTTCATAGCATTTTCCTATTTAGATATTAATGTCTTTTTATATTAAGATTATTCCTAAAATACTTTTCTCTCTTAGTAAACACTAAATGAAATTATATGGAAATCTAGCTAACCATGAATTCTTTTATGTTAACTTTTCTGATTATAAGTCCTTTCACATTCAAGTCAGAAAAAATATTCAAATGTATTTCCCTGGTTTTGTTCTGTTTTGTTTTTGCTTTTTAGAGAGAGTGAGTGGTATAAGGAGCGAGAAAATCTTCAGCAGGCTCCACACCCAGCATGGAGCTTGACATGGAGCTCAATCTCACAACCCTGAGACCGTTACCTAAGCTGAAATCGAGTTGGACCCTTAACTGACTGAGCCACCCAGGCACCTGTTTTAATTTTTTTAAACATTGACTTCTTAATCCGTCTGAGAATAACTTTTTATAATGTAACACTAATAAACATTGTGTTATAGATCAGTTTTAGGTTCATAGCACAACTCAGCAGGACATACCAGGAATCCCATGTCCCCACGCACCTGCTCGCCTTATCAACACTCGCCCCCCCCCCCCCCCCCCCCGCCGCCTTATCAACACCCCAAACCAGAAATGACATTTGTTACAATCAAGAAACCTGCACTGGCATACCAGTATTTCCCCCAAAGCCCATGCTTCAGCTCATGGTTGGTTCATTCTTGGGGCCGTACACCCTACGGGTTTTCACATACACATTAAGACAAGTATATACCATCAAAGTATCACCCAGAATAGTTTCCCTGCCTAAAAATCCTTTGTGTGCCACCTACTCATCCCTCCGTGTCCCCAATTCCTGGCAACCACTGATTTTTTTTTTTTTACTGCCTCCATCATTGGCCTTTTCCAGAATGTCCTATAGCTGGAATCATACAGTATGTGGCCTTTTTGGGTTGACTTCACTTGGTACTATGCATTTAAGAGTCCTCCGTATCTTTTCACAGTTTGACAGTTCATTTCCTTCTAGTGCTGAATAATATTCCATTGAATGGACATAACACAGTTCATCCATTCACTGACTAGAGAATATCTTGGTTGCTTCCATATTTTGGCAATTATGAATTAAAGCTGCTATCAACAACCCTGTAAAGATTTCTATGTGTACATGGTCAGCTTTTTTGATAAATAACAAGGAATGCAACGGCTGGATGGTAAGAGTATGTTTAGTTTGTAAGAAAACGGCCTTCCAGAGTGGCTGCACCATTTAGCGTTCCCACCAGCAATGACTAAGTTCCCATGGCTCCACATTCTCATCAGCAATCGGTGTTTTTTGGATTTTAGCCATTCTAACAGATGTGTAGTGAGAAATTAACGTTGTTTTAATTTGCAATTCTCTTATGACATAGGATGTTGAACATCTTTTCATACACTTACTTTTTACCTCTATCTCATCTTTGGTGAGATGTAAGTTCAAATTTTTTGTTCATTTTTTAATCACATTCATCTTCTTACTTGTTTAAGAGTTCTTTGTACATTTCAGGGCACTTGGGTGGCTCAGTCAGTTGAGCATCCAGCTCTTGATTTCAGCTCAGGTCACAATCTGGTGGTTTGTGAGTTCGAGCCCTCAGTCGGGCTCTGCACTGACATGGTGGAGCCTGTTTGGGATTCTCTCTCTCCTCTTTCTGCCTCACGCCCCTGCACGTGCTTGCTCTCTCAGGGTAAATAAACATTCAAAAAAAAAAGTCCTTTGTACATTTTGGTAGTGGTCCTTTAGCAGGTGTCTTTCACAAATATTCCCCCAGTCTGTGGCTTGTCCTCTCATTCTCTTCCAAGTTTTAATTTTCATCAAGTCCAACTTATCAACTATTACTTTCAAGGGTCGTGTCTTGGTGTTGTTACTAAAATGTCACTGCCATACTCCAGGACACCTAAGCTGTCTCCTATGTTATCTTCTAGAAGTTTTACATTTTAGGTCTATGATTCTATTCATTTTGAGTTAATTTTGATGAAGGGTACAAGGTCTGTGTCTAGATTCATTTTTTTTTTTTTTTTTGGCATATGGATGCAGTTGTCCCACCACTATCTGATGAAGAGATCATACCTGTTCCATCGTACTACCTTTGCTCTTTTATCAAAGATCAGTTGGTTATATTTATGCAGGTCTACTTCTGGGCTCTCCCATCTGTTCCACTGATGTATTTGTTGCTTTACCAATACCACCCTGTCCTCATTGTGTAGGCTATTCTGGATCTCTTGCCATTCCATATGAATTTCAGAACCACTATGTTGATACCCAAAATATGACTTCCTGGGAATTTTTACTGGGACCGCACTGAATCTATACCATAGATCAAGTTGGGAAGAACTGACGTGTTGACAATATTAAGTCTTCCAATCCCTGAACAAGGGTTCTCTCTCCACTTATTTTATCAGAATTTTGTTTTCCTCATATAGATCTTATATGTATCTTGTTAAGTTTATACCTAAGTATTCCATTTGGGGGGGCGATAATATAAATGGTGATGTGTTTTTAACTTCACATTCAACTTGTTCATTGGTGATATATAAGAGAGTGACAGGCTTTTACATATTGTTATATATTAACTTTGTTATAATTATTAGTTCCAGGTACCTATCAATTCTTTCAGATTTCCTGTGTAGACAATCATGTCATCTGTAAACAAAAAGTTTTCTCTCTTCCAAATTTCTATACTTCTATTTCCTTTTCTTGTCTTATTGCTTTAGCTCAGACTTCCAATACCATGTTGAAAAGGGCATGGTAAGAAGAGACATCCTTGCTTTGTTCCTGATTTCATCAAGAAACCTGTGTTTCTCATCATTAAGTATGATGATGTTAGTGTAGAACTTTTGTAGGTAATTTCTATTCCTAGTTTGAGTGCAGTTTTTATTATAAATGAGTGCTGGATTTTGTCAAATGATTTTTATGCATCTACTAACAGGCTAAAGAAAAATTACATTATTTTAATAGATGCATAAAAATCAAGAACCCATCTGGGTCTGGTGCTTTCTGTTTTGGAAGGTTATTAACTACTGATTCAATTTCTTTTATAAAGGTGTAAACAGGTTATCTATTTCTTCTTGCAGGGGTCTTGCCAGATTATGCCTTTCAAGAAATTGACCTATTTCATCTGTTATCAAGTTTGTGGGCAGAGAGTTGTTCACAGTATTCCTTTACTATACTTCTATGGTCTAGAGGATCAGTAGTGATAGCTTTTCTTTTACTTCTTAGATTAATAATTTGTGTCTTTGTTTCTAAGGCTTGTATAGAGACTTACTGATTCTACTGATCTTTTCAAACAACTAGCTTTTGACTGCATTGATTTTTCCACTGATTTCCTACTTAGTTTCATTTTTCTGCTTTAATTCTTGCTATTTCTTTTCTTCTGCTTACTTTGGGTTTAATTTTCTTTTTCTTGTGTCCTAAGGTGGAAGCTTAGAGTATTGGTTTTAGATGTTTCTTCTTTTCTAATATATACATTCAATGCTATAAATTTCCCTGTAAGCACTGCTTTTGTTGTATTCTACAAATTTTGATAAGATATATTTTCCTTCTCATTTACATTTAATTCAAATCTAAAAAATTTTTTTAGATTTCTTTTCCAGCCTGTATGTTGTTTAATGTTGAAGTATTTTGAGACTTAAAGCGATTTTTATGTTTTCTTGAATTTTTGTTTGTTTTAAGAGAGTGCACCCAAGAAAGGGAGAGGGGTAGAGGGGGAGGGAGAGAGAGGCGGGGGAGGGAGAGAATTCCAGACAGGCTCCACATTCAGTGCAGAACCCGATGGGACCTCAATCCCACTACCCTGGGATCATGACCTGAGCCAAAATCAAGAGTCAGACGCTCAACCCAGCCACCCAGGCACCTCTCTTGATTTCTATTTTAATTCTATTGTTTAATTCTAACAACAGATATTGTATGATTTCTAAGGTTTTTTAATTTATTGAGTTTTATGGCTGAGGATGTGAGTGATCCATGTGAGCTTAAAATGTATATTCTTTTGTTGTAGGATGAGGTGGTCTATAGATGTTGATGATATCCAATTAATATTGTTGAGTTCAACTGTGTGCTTATCTCCTGCCTACTGCACCTGTCCATTTCTGAGAGGGGTGTTGAAATCTCCAATATACCAGTGCATTTATCTATCACTTCTTGCAGTTCTAATAGTTTTTGCCTGAAATACTTTGACACACTGTTGTTAGGCACACACATTAAGAACTGTTATACCATCTTTGAGTATGAATCTCTTCACATAATGCTCTTCATACCCATTAATATTCCTTGCTTTGACATCTGCTCCATCTGAAATTAGTATAGCTACTCCAACTTTGTTTTGATTAGTGTCAGCATGGTATTATCTTTTCTATCCCATTTATTTTCATCTACTAGTGTATATTTAAAAAATTTTTTTTAAATGTTTATTTATTTTTGAGATAGAGCATGAACAGGGGAGGGGCAGAGAGAGAGAGGGAGCCACAGAATCTGAAGCAGGCTCCAGGCTCTGAGCTGTCAGCACAGAGCCCAACACAGGGCTCAAACCCACAGACCATGAGATCATGACCTGAGCCGAAGTCGGAGGCTCAACCAACTGAGCCACCCAGGCGCCCCACAAGTAGTGTATATTTAAAATGGATTTCTTGTAGAAAACACATGGTTGGGTCCTATTTTTTAATTAACTCTGACAATCTCGTCTTTTAATTGTTACATTTTAACCATGTTGTCTAAGGTGATTATTTGTTGCTATAATTGAATTAATGTCTATCATATTTGTTGCTGTTTTCTATGCCTTTGTTCCCTGTGCCTGCTTCTGATTTCCACCCATATTCTCTTTTGTCATTTTGAGTACTTTATATGCATCTATTTTTTTCTATAGTAGCATATTAATTTTACTTTTTTTGTTGTTACTTTTTAGTGGCTGCCCTAAATACTGCAATATACATTCAAAACTAACCATGTCTATTTTTAAATAACACTACTTAGATTTACAGGTAGAAGTACCTTATTAACAAAATGTTCCTAATACCTCTCTTTTGTACCTTTTATCATTGTTGTCATTCCTTTCACTTATGCATGAGCATACATAAATATCCAGATGCACACAAGCACATAAAAGTACATTGTTGCTATTGGGAACAAACTTATCTTCTAGATCAATTAAGAATAAGAAAAACAGGTTTATTTTACCCTTACTCAATTTCCAATGATCTTCTATGTATGTTTGAGTTTCTGACATGTAGCCTTTTCCTTCTAAAGAACTTCATTTAACATTTCTTCCAAGGCAGGTCTACTGGCAACAAATTCTGTCAATGTTTGTCTCATAAGTATTTCTCCACTTCTGGAAGGACAGTTTTGCAGGATATACAATTCTAATTTGGTGATGGAGGGGAGCGGGCGGGGGGGCAGGTTCCTCTCAATACTTTCAATATTTCACTCCGTTTTCTCGCTTGCATGGTTTCTGAGAAGAAATCTGATGTATTTATTATTTCTGCTCCTTTATAAGTAAGGTGTTTTTTTTCCTCTGGCTTCTTTAGGATTAATCTTTGATTTTCTGAGGTTTGAAAATGATATACCTAGGTGTGGTTTTGACAGCATCTATTCTGCTAGGTATTCTCTGAGCTTCTTGATCTGGTTGGACATTAATTTGGGGAAATCTGTCATCATGAAGGCTTCAAATATTGCTTTTGTTCTTCTGTCTTCTCCTGTGGCTTTCCCATTTTGCGTATGATATACCTTTTGTAGTTGTCCCATTGTCCTTGCATGTTTTTTTTTTTCCTTCAGTCTTTCTGCTCTTTGCTTTTCAGTTTTAGAAGTTTATTGTCATATCCTTAAGTTCAGAGATTCCTTCCTTAGCCATGTCCAGTCTACTGATCCCATCAAAAGTAGTCTTCATTTCCACTGCAATGTGTTTGTACTCTAGCATTTCTTTTTGGTGTTTTTAGACTTTTCACCTGTTTACAGTATTCATCTAATTTTGCATGTTTTCTATTTTTTTACATTAAAGTCCCCA
Organism: Acinonyx jubatus; assembly: GCF_027475565.1. Lineage (NCBI taxonomy): Eukaryota > Metazoa > Chordata > Mammalia > Carnivora > Felidae > Acinonyx > Acinonyx jubatus. Next base: position 151,178 of record NC_069387.1, on the reverse strand, counting down.
GCCTATTAATCAGTTGTTTTTTTGTTTTTTTTACCTCCTGTTCTGATAATTCCAATATCCCTGCCATGTTGACCCAGGTTCAGATGCTTGTTAAAGTCCTGTGTTTGTTTTGCCTTTGAGTATGACTTGTATTTTCCTTTGAAAGGTAGACGCTGGGGCACCTGGGCGGCTGAGTTGGCTGGCATCCAATCAGTCATGACCTCACGGTTTCTGAGTTCAAGTCCCATGTCAGGCTCTGTGCTGACAGCTCAGATCCTAGAGCCTGCTTCAGATGCCCTCTCTCTCTCTCTCTCTCTCTCTCTGTGTCTCTCTCTCTGTCCCTCCCCCCAAGTTCTCTCAACAATGAACATTAAAAAAGAGAGAGAGGTGGAATGTACTAAGTAAAAGGAACTGCATAAGCAGGTGTTTAGTAATTCAGTGTAAAATGTGGGAAGGGAATGCTTTCTATAGTCCCAGGATTAGTCTCAGTGTTTTGGTGAGCCTGTGCCCATACACTGTGAACTTGACAAGTACTTCTCACTTTTATTTACCCCATCAGGTGGAACAGGGTTGCTAGGAGTGAGCTGGACTTGGGCATTTCTCTTCCCTAGGTCAGTCAGGCTCTGGTGAAACTTTCTCTAGCAGGCAGGCCTTGTTAAGAACAGAATGTTCTGGCAGATTTTAAAATGGTTCCTCTCCCCCTGACCCCAGTCGCAATGGAACCACAAGGGCATTTTTTGTCCTATATTTACTAGAAGGACCTGGGAGAGCTCCTGGAGAGAAGTCTTACAAAAGTGTGGGGGGCCCCTATGATGCTGGTCCCCCTGGATTTTTAACTCAGACTTGTCCATGCTGAGCCTCCAGGAGTTCATCAATCACATTCAGGTTTTCTTACCCAGCAATGGTTCCTGCAGATGTTTCTGCTGGTGGGTTTGGTTCTATTTGCCTTTCTGCCTCTCCAACTTCTGTGGCAGCCATTTGTCCTGTGGCCTTCCTGCTCTCATAATCTCGGTAGATTTGCTGGTTTTTCAGTTCAGTTCTTGTTATTAGGATGGAGTGGCAAATCCAAGCGTCTTATATGCCCAAATGGAAACCGTGGGGTAAAATACAGAAGGTTACCCCAGAGAGGTAATCAACTGCATTGGCATGGTTTACTGAAAGATTTCTTTCTTCTCTAATGAACGGTGTTACCTTTCTAATCATACATAAAATTTTAATCTACACTAGCATTAGTTTCTTTGATGTGTTTGGTCTTTTGTTAGTCTCTCACAATTTTATTTATTATAACTGGCTTTATTATTAGTTGTTATTCAGTTAAAGTTACAATTAAATTGTATTCAGTTATTATTTATTATACCAACTTAACATATGTAAAATCTACAATTACAATTAATTCCATGTCTCTCTTGATTGCTACATAATTATTTTATATACATTACCCAACATCAAGTTTTCTAAAAGCAGGCCATATATTTCAAACTTTATGCCCTTAACAAGTTGTACCACAAAGTATACAATAGAAGCACTTACTGATTGAATACATTCCCCAACAAGCCCTGAAATTAAACAAATAAATAAAAATAAAAGGAGAAGAAATAAAGCTAGTCTAGTCTATGATAATAAGTGGTTGGCTACCAGTGTCAAGACTAAAGAGCAACTATATTCCCTCAAATACCCCAAAGCAATCAGTTGCTGTCCAATTTCCATATGTAACAAGTATAGAATGTGGAGAGCTGGCAAAACAGACACTCGAAGTAGATTTCCTAACAGATTTATTTAAAGCAAGTTATACTAGTTTAGCTACAGAAAGTAACACCATTTAAATACTGATCACGATTCCTAATTAACAACAAACGTATTTCAATTATTTTATTAGCTATACTAGTAAGGCAAAAAAAAAAATCTTTCCAGACTCCCGAATTTGACAGAATACTACTTTAAAAAACAAAATGTATGTAGGAAAATAGAGGTTAACCCTTTGTTTATAACACCTTTGAGACATAATTCGCATACTGTTTCACCCACCAAAAATATACAACTCAGAGGTTTTGGGTATGTAGTATTAATTTTTTAAACTATGGTGCAGTATATGTAACATAAAACTTGCCATCTTAACCATTTTTAAGTGTACAGTTCAGTGGCATCACTCATGTGCTGATGGACACTTGCGTGGTTTCTGTAGTTTGGATACTGTGAAAAACTGCCATGAACACTGGCATACAAGTGTGTGTCCTGGTCCTGCTTTCAATTCCCTTCGGTATATCCCCAGAAGTGGGACTGCTGGATCATTAATTCTACACTCAACATTTTACGAAACTGTATTCTACAGTGGCTACACCATTTTACATTACACAGGCAACATGTGAAAGTTCCAATTTCTCCACTTCCCAGCTGACACTTGCCATTCTGTTTTTTAATATGATTGTCAAGGTTGCTAACATACAGTGTATACAGTGTGCTCTTGGCTTTAAGAGTAGATTCCCATGATTCATCGTTTACATACAACACCCACTGCTCATCCCAACAAGTGCCCTCCCCAATGCCCCTCACCCATTTTCCCCTCCCCTCAGCCCCCATTTCAACCCTCAGTTTGTTCCTTATGGTTTGCCTCCCTCTCTGTATTTTTTTCCCTCCCCTCCCCTTCCCCCATTGTCTTCTGTTAAGGTTCTCAAGTTCCACATATGAGTGAAAATACATGATCTCTTTCTCTGGCTAATTTATTTCACTTAGCATAAAACCCTCCAGTTCCATCCACGTTGTTGCAAATGGCAAGATTTCATTCTTTCTCAATGCCAAGTACTATTCCATTGTATATATAAACCACACCTTCTTTATCCATTCATCAGTTAATGGACATTTGGGCTCTTTCCATAATTTGGCTATTGTTGATAGTGTTTCTATAAACATTGGGGTACATGTGCCCCTATGAATCAGCACTCCTGTATCCTCTGGATAAATTCCTAGTAGTGCTATTGCTGGGTTGTAGGGTAATTCTATTTTTAATTTTTCAAGGGAACTCCACACTGTTTTCCGGAGTGGCTGTACCAGTTTGCATTCCCACCAACTGTGCAAGACGGTTCCCATTTCTCCACATCCTTGCCAACATCTGTTGTTTCCTGACTTGTTCATTTTAGCCACTCTGACCGGTGTGTGATGGCATCTCAATGTGGTTTTAGTAGCCATCTTAGTAGGTGTGAAGTATTTCATTGTAGTTTTGACTTGCATTTCCCTAATGACTAAGGATGTTGAGCATCTTTTCGTGTTCACTGGTTATCTATCCTCTTTGGGGAAATGTCTATTGGAGTCCTTTGGTCATTTTTTAACTGTGTCGTCTTTTTGTTGATAGGTTGAGGGGGTTCTTTACATATTCTAAATATTAACCCCTTATCCATATATTTTGCAAATCTTTTCTCCCATTTTGGTATGTTTTCACTTTGATAATATCCTATGATTATGATGCACAAAAGTTTTTAGTTTGGATAAAGTATAATAGATACATCTTTTCTTTCATTGCTCTTGCTTTTCATGTCAATTCCAAAGTAATATCTAAGGTATAAAGTATAAAGATTAACCCCTATGTTTTTTTCTAAGAAGTCTTACAGTTTTAGTTCTTCTGTTTCAGTCATTGAACCATTTTGAATTTTTGTCTATGGTATAAGGAAGGAATCCAAACTCATTCTTTTATATGTGGAAATCCAGTTATCCCAGCACCATCTTGTGAAGACACTATGGTTTCCTAATTGAATGGACTTAATTCCCTTGTCAAAAATCAACTGGCCAAACCTGGAAGACAGTATAGAGGTTCCTCAAAAAGTTAAAAATAGAATTACTCTATGAGGGGCACCCAGGTGTCTCAGTTTGTTAAGCATTTGACTCTTGATTTCAGGTCATGATACTTGGCTCAGGTCACGATACTACGGTTGTGGGATCAAGCCCTGCACTGGGCTCCAATTTGAGTGTGGGGCCTGCTTAAGAGTGTCTCTCTCTCCCTCAGCCCCTCTCCCACACTTGCGGTCTCTCTAAACAACTACCCTATCATCCACTAATCACACTACTAGGCATTTATCCAAAGAATACAAAAACACTAATTAAAAGGGACATACACCCTGATGTTTATAGCAGCACTATCCACAATAGTCAAATGATGGAAGCAGCCCAAGTGTCCATCAATAGATGAACAGATAAAGAAGATGTATATAAACACAATGGACTATTACTCAGCCATAATAAAGGAGTTAGAGTATAACGTTAAGCAAAATAAGTCCATCAGAGAATAACAAACACAGTATGATTTCACTCTTATGTGGAACTGAACAAAATAAATGAGCAAAGGGGAATAAAAAGAGGCAAATCAAGAAACAGAATCTTAACTACAGAGGACACTGATAGTTACCAGAAGGGAGGGGTGGGGGGATGGGTGAAGGGGATTAAGAAGTGTACTTGTCATGATGAGCACTGGGTGTGTGTGTGTGTGTACTGAATCACTGCATCGTACACCTGAAATCAATATAACACCATAGGTTTACTATGCCAAAATTAAAATGAAAAACAGATCAATTGGCCAAATGTGTATGAATTTATTTCAGATTTCTAAATTCCATACGTCTATCCTTATGTCAGTACCACACTGTTTTGATTATTGTAGCTCTGAAGCAAGTTTTGACACAGTGAAGTGTGTGTCTTTCAATTTTGTTCTTTTTCAAGATCGTTTTGGCTATCCAGGGCCCTTTCAAATCCCACATGAATTTCAAGATTGGCTTTTTCGTTCTGGAGGGGAAAAAAAGGCCACTGGAACTTCCATGGGGATTGTGCCGAACTCTATACTGCTTTGGGTAGTATTTAGTTTTCTCATCCATGAACCCAAGATGTCTTTCCATTTATTCTGGTCTTCTTTAATTTCCTTCTGCAATGTTTTATAATTTATAGTTTACAAGTCTTTCACCTCCAATGGTTAAGTTTACTCCTAGGTATTTCGTTCTTTTACATGCCAAGGTGAATGGAATTGCTTTAATTTCTTTTTCTGATTGTTCACTACTGGTGTACTGAAACCCAACTGATTACCCTACAACTTGGCTGAACTTATTAGTTCTAATGACTTTCTTGTGGCTTTCTTTTGAATTTTCTAAATAACAGGACCATGTTATCAAATACCGTTCCATTGCTTCTTTTCCAATTTGAATGCCTTTGATTTCTTTTCCTTGTCCAATTCCTCTCGCCAAAGTTGCCAATACGATGTTGAACAGCAGTAATGAAAGCGGGCATCTTTGTCTTGCTCTTGATCTTAAGGAGAAAGGTTCCAGTCTTTCGTCACTGAGTATAGTATTAGTTTGGGTTTTCATCAATGTCCTTATCATGTTGAGGAAGGTCCTACAGGTCCTAGTTTTCAATTGATACAATACTTTTTTCCTTCCTTCTACTAATGTGATGTATTACATTGATGGATTTCCTAATGTTGATCTATAACTTTCACCTGGTCATGGTGTCCATCTATGTGCTTCCCAAAACTCATGTGCTTAAAAAAAAAAAAACCTAGTGCCTGAAGTGATGGTATCCTAGGAGGTGTGTCCTTTAGAAGATGAGGAGAGTAGAGACTTCATGAATGGGATTAATGTCCTCATAAAAGTAGCCCCAGAGATATCTCTTGGTCGTTCTACCACGTACGACAGAAAGAGAATTCAATAGTCCACTGGGTTAGAAGGCCTGTAACTCAACCCTGCCGGCACCCTGAATGGACGCCCAGCCTCCAGAACTGTGAGAAATAAATGTCTATTGTTTATAAGCCACCCAGTTTGTAGCACTTTGTTACACACAGCAAACCAAAGACACTGGTTTTACCATCATTTCACAAAATAAAAAATATTTTAATCATAATAAAATGGACCCAGTATCAGAAATAATCTGTTATGTGAGAAAAATAGAAACAATACAATGAATACTTTTTTTTAAATTTTTTTTTTAACGTTTATTTATTTTTGAGACAGAGAAAGACAGAGCATGAACGGGGGAGGGTCAGAGAGAGAGGGAGACACAGAATCGGAAACAGGCTCCAGGCTCTGAGCGGTCAGCACAGAGCCCGATGCGGGGCTCGAACTCACGGACCGCGAGATCGTGACCTGAGCCGAAGTCGGACGCTTAACCGACTGAGCCACCCAGGCTCCCCACAATGAATACTTTTTATGAATCTGAATTTATTCCCTTCAAAGGACTTATCTTTGACTTTTATCAGTCTCTGAATGAGTGTTTGCCACGAACCATCAAAGAAGTAGTATTTACCCCAGCATTATAAAAATTATTAGCTACAAGGGCACCTGGGTGGTTCAGTCGGTTAAGTGTCCGACTTCACCTCAGGTCATGATCTCACAGTCTGTGAGTTTGAGCCCCGCATCGGGCTCTGTGCCAACAGCTCAGAGCCTGGAGCCTGCTTCAGATTCTGTGTCTCCCTCTCTCTATCCTTCTCCTGTTCGCTCTCTCTCAAAAATAATAAACATTAAAAAAAAAAAAAGTAAAACAACTATTTGCTACAGCCATATTTTGGTTACCAATATTTGAAAGGAAATCTATGAAAACTGAGATACATGAACTTATTAATTTATACCTGTTCTTTAAAAAAACATACACGTAATTACTTCGAAGAAAACTGAGTTGTGTATGACTAGTTAGGCATATAATATGTTCATTAGTTGTTGGAAATCTGGAATAAAATTTACTTCAGAATGCTGTAGTTTGGTAATAGCAAAGTACCTGCTCATGAGAACCTGAAAAGATGAACTGAGAAGAAAAAACCTATTTGAAGGCATCAAACAGAGCACTGAAAACTTACAGAATTTAAGATTGAGGAAAACAGAAAACCAAGAGGTAAACCCTGTGTATAGAGTCACATTTCTCCTATACAAGCACCTGGCGGTTTTGAAAGCAGCAAAGCTTTCAGCAGACACAAGGCTAAGAGGATTAAAATCAGCAGTGAGTGCCTACCACGAGGAGGGGAATATTGTGATCCCCCCAAATTTTAAATCCAGACACCAAAGTGCTGCATCCTACGAGTAAGAAAACTACAAAGAATTCATTCTTCACGCATAAAATAATTACCTAGCAAAAAATGAAAGTAGCTAATTAACTACAAAATTACCATTTTCTTAAACTTCAAATCATCTCAACTGCTGATGAGATTAATGTAATCCAGGACTACTGGGGACCCTAGCCGTCTGTCAGTCAGAAGCAAACATAAACCCTCTCTGGATAACATCCTCCTGAGTTTCAATTCATACCTATAGTTTTTCATTACAGGATCTGGAACACACGTAAAAATAACCAAATCCACAAAGAGTAAGACAGTATCACCATAACAAGAAAAGCAAAACAAAAACAATACAAACTGCAGGAAGAGTTCTAGATGGTGAGGGATTAGACATGGCCTTTAAAGTAACAACGCTTGGGGGGCACCTGGGTGGCTCAGTTGGTTAAGCGTCCGACTTCAGCTCAGGTCACGATCTCGCGGTCCGCGAGTTCGAGCCCCGCATCGGGCTCTGGGCTGACGGCTCAGAGGCTGGATCCTGCTTCTGATTCTGTGTTTCCCTCTCTCTCTGCCCCTCCCCCGTTCATGCTCTGTCTCTCTCTGTCCCAAAAATAAATAAACGTTAAAAAAAAAAATTAAAAAAAAAAAACAAAACAATGCTTGGGGCGCCTGGGTGGCTTAGTCGGTTAAGCACCCGACTTTGGCTTGGGTCATGATCTTGCTGTTCCTGAGTTCAAGCCTCGCGTCTGTGCTGACAGCTCAGAACCTGGAGCCTGCTTGAGATGTGTGTGTGTGTGTGTGTGTGTGTGTGTGTGTGTGTGTGTGTGTCTGCCCCTCCCCTACTCGCACTCTCTCTCTCTCAAAAGTAAACAAACATAAAAAAAATTTTTTTTAAATAACAATGCTTGTTGGGGCACCTGGGTGGCACAGTCCGTTAAGCATCCAACTTTGGCTCAGGTCATGATCTCACTGTTTGTGAGTTCCAGCCCTGTGTCCAGCTCTCTGCTGACAGCTCAGAGCCTGGAGCCTGCTTTGGATCCTGTCTCCCTCTCCCTCTCCCCTCCCCTGCCTGCTCACTCTCTCTCCCTCAAAAATAAAAAAATAAACATTAAAAAACATTTAAAAAATAACAATACTTGATATGTTCAAGAAATTACAAGACTGAAAACTGCAGCAGAGAACATGAAATACAAAAAGCTAAATGAAAAGGGCAGAACTGAAAAAGTTTAATAACTAAAGCACTCAATGAAGGGTTCAACACCAGATTAGATACAGATGAAAAGAGAGTTCGTGAACCTGAGAACTATTTTCAAAAGAAAGCATGCAGAAGAAAGCATGGATCAACAAGAGCATGAGGCATACATGGATAGGCTTGAGAAGGTCTGACTTGCATTCCACTGTGACCCTAAGAACAGAGAAAGGAAGAAGGAAGCAGAACAGAGAGTGGCTGATAATCTTCCATAACTGCGAAGGACATTCAGCTTCAGAATCAAGAATCCTTCCCAGAAAGCAAAAGCAAGTGAACACAGACAACTCCACCCAGGCATTTCACAGTAAAACTGCTGGAAACCAGTGATAAATGCGAAGGGTTTAAGACACCACAAGAAAAGACATACTACCCTCAAAAGCAGACTTCTCAAAAACAATGGAAGTCAGAAGATAAAGAAATCCTGTCTTCAAAGATCACCAAGAAAAGAGCTGCCAATCAAAACTGTTCTGCCTGCAAAACTGAAAGCTGAGTAAGGCATCGTGTATATGAGCCAAGACTTCACGACAGCAGTCCCACGAATGCAGACATTCCTCAGACAGAACAAGAATCCCAGAGGACAACTCAGAAATTGCAGAAAGAGACTCAGAGCAACGAGAAGGGGACAGACGTAGGTAAATCTAAATAAATACTGATTGTATAAAACAACAAAAATGTCTTCTAGATTTAGAACACATAATTTATGTGTAAGTTCCTTGCATTATCTGGAAAAAATTAAAAAATTTTTAGAAATTGATACATCAAGGACAAAAGATAGCACCTCTAAAAGAGCATATAACCACCAAGCTATCAGAAGGAGGTTAAAGAATACTGCTTTATGAACACCACTCCCAACACAACAAAGAAGAAAGAAAAAGGAGCAAGATGAATACAAAACATATTATAATGACAGATTAAAACCCAAATATATCAGTAACTACATTAAATCTAAACAGTGTAGCTTCAGTAATAGACAGCAATTTTGAGCCTGGATGTAAACAAAAACTCATCTGTATGCTGCTCGCAAAAGACAGATCTCAAATATAAGGACACAAAAAGTTTGTAAAGGGTAAAAACATATATACATATACCATGCAGAATTATTATCAAAAAGAAAGCTGGAAAGAGCGTACTAACAAAGTGTTACTAAAGAAAACCAGGGTAATTTCATTATAATAAAAAGACTCAACCCATTAGAAAATATTTTAAGATTTATATCCTTAGCATAGTGTCAAAACATAGAAAGCAAAACAACTGACAAAACTGAAAGAAAAACAAATCATAACAGATTTTAACATACTTCTCTCAATAACTGACAAAGGAGACTACTAAACAGAGAAGATTTACAAAAACATTTAACAAACTTGACCTCATTTACATAAACCTCTGCAGTCAACAAATGCAGAACGCACATTCCTTTCAAAGGCACATGGAATGTTTACAAAATTGATCACACACCGGGTAAAGCGAGTCTTGACAAATTTCAAAGGACTGAAATTATAGTTTGCTTTCTGCCTACGGTAGAACTGAAGAAGAAATCAGTACCAAAAGATAACCCCCAAACTGCTATGTTCTAAATAACATTATAGGTCGATGAAAAAAATCACCATAAGAATCAGGAAATTTAATGAAAGGAATGAAATACTAATCATCAAAAGTTCTAAGATGTACTTAAAAAGAAATTTATAGCCTGAACGTATATCATAAAAGGGAGGGACGCTAAAAAGCAATAATCTAAACATCCATCTCAAGAAAATCTAAAATAAAAAATTAAACCAAAACAGTGGAATTACACACACACACGGAACAGAAATCAATAAACTAGACAACATACAAAAGAGAGACTCAATAAAAGGAAAAACTGCTTCTTTGAAAAGACAGACAAAATTGATAAATCCTTGGTTAAGCTACCAAACGACTACCAAAACAGACACAAAGAAACAGAAACCGCAAACAAGCCTTTAACTATTAAAAGAGGTTGGACTGATAATTAAGAACTTTCCCACAAAGAAAAACTCCAGAACCAAATAGCTTCGCCTTATATTCTACCAAACATTTCAAGAAGAAAAAAAAAAAAAAACAACACTAATCTTTCAGAAACTCTTTCCGACAAAAGAAAAAGAGGAAATATGCCCATAAGTTGTTATGTGACATCAACGTAACCTTGATATCAAAACCTGAAAAGGGTCACTGAGAGAAAATTATAGGCCTTAGGTCATTCATATTCATGAATGCAAAAATCCTAATCAAAATGTTAGCAAATCAAGTCCAGACATATGTAGAGCACAATACAGTGTGACCAAGGTTGTTAGAATCCTAGCAATTCACCCATTAATAATCATAAAGAATAATCATAAATTCAGCTCAATAAATGCAGAAAAACATTGGATAAAATTCTTCAACCATTCATAACATTCAAAGCAAAATAGGAATAGAGGGGAAACTCCTCTATCTGCAAAAGTGTATCTACATAAAACCAACGGCAGAAAAACCAGACTCAATGAAATGTTGAAAGTTTTAGCTCTACAAATAAGCATGAGTTAAGGCACCCACACTCACCACTTTTATTCAACATTGTACCAGAAGACCCAGTTGGTGCAATAAGGCAAAAATAAGAAGATATATACAGATTGGAAAAGAATAATTAAAACTGTCATTCAGAGATAACATGCTTCTATGGAAAAATCCAAAAAATCTACATATGAATTAAATTAATAAATGCCTTTGAGAGTATTAGTGGATGGGTAGAAGATCCGTACAGAAAACTACCTATTTATATAGAACGGAGAGAATACAATGAAGAAAGCACTAAGAGAGTGATTTAAAAGAGCCAGGAGAACAGAGAGGAAGTGGGCTCAAGTATACCTCAGGTCTCAGTCTCAGAATTGTTGTAACCCAGCTTAAAAGCCACGGCATCTGTTGCATGTTAGAAGGGACATAAATGGACTTCCTGCCTAGCAGTAGTCTTAGCAAGCAATCAGGTATAGATTTGTTTAACGGTAGCCAGACCAGTACCAATCACACTTCGTTCAAAACAACTATGTATTTCGGGTGTAGAGTTTGGGGAGTTCTTTATAAATTTTGGATCCTACCCCTTTATCTGATATGTCATTTGCAAATATCTTTTCCCATTCCATCGGTTGCCTTGTCGTTTTGTTGTTTCCTTTGCAGCGCAGAAGCTTTTTATCTTCATGAGGTCCCAATGGTTCATTTTTGCTTTTAATCCCTTTGCCTTTGGAGATGTGTAAAATAAGAAATTGCTGCTGCTGAGTCAGAGAGGTTTCTTCCTGCTTTTTCCTCTAGGATTTTGATGGTTTCCTGTCTCACATTCAGGTCCTTCATCCATTTTGAGTTTATCTTTGTGAATGGTGTAAGTGATCTAGTTTCATTCTTCTGCATGTTGCTGTCCAGTTCTCCCAGCACCATTTGTTAAAGAGACTGTCTTTTTTCCATCGGATATTCTTTCCTGCTTTGTCAAAGATTAGTTGGCCATACATTTGTGGGTCCAATTCTGGAGTCTCTATTCTATCTCATGTTGGTCTATGTGTCTGTTTTTGTGCCAATACCATGCTGTCTTGATGATTACAGCTTTGCAGTAGAGGCTAAAGTCTGGGATTGTGATGCCTCCCGCTTTGGTTTTCTTCTTCAGTATTACTTTGGCTATTCAGGGTCTTCCAGTGAATGGGCAGAAGACATGAATAGACACTTTCCTAAAGAAGACATCCAGATGGCCAACTGATACATGAAAATATGCTCAACATCACTGCTTATCAGGGAAATAAAGTCAAATCCATACTGAGATACCACCTCACGCCAGTCAGAGTGGCTAAAATGAACAAATCAGGAGACTAGAGATGCTGGCAAGGATATGGAGAAACGGGAACCCTCTTGCACTGTTGGTGGGAATGCAAACTGGTGCAGCCACTCTGGAAAACAGTGTGGAGGTGCCTCAAAAAATTAGAAATAGATCTACCCTATGACCCAGCAATAGCACTGCTAGGAATTTACCCAAGGGATACAGGAGTGCTGATGCACAGGGGCACTTATACCCCAATGTTTATAGCAGCACTTTTAACAATAGCCAAATTATGGAAAAAGCCTAAATGTCCATCAGCTGACAAATGGATAAAGAAGATGTGGTTTATATATACAATGGAATACTACTTGGCAATGAGAAAGAATGAAATCTGGCCATTTGTAGCAACGTGGATGGAACTGGAGAGTGTTATGCTAAGTGAAATAAGTCAGGCAGAGAAAGATACCATATGTTTTCACTCATATGTGGATTCTGAGAAACTCAACAGAAGACCGGGGGGAGGGGAAGGGGGAAAATAAAGTTACAGAGAGAGAAGGAGGCAAACCATAAGAGACTCTTAAATACTGAGAACAAACTGAGGGTTGATGGGGGGTGAGTGAGAGGGGAAAGTGCGTGATGGGCAGTGAGGAGGGCACCTGTTGGGATGAGCACTGGATATCTATGGAAACCAATTTGACAATAAATTTCATAAAAAATAAAAATTTAAAAATTTAAAAAAATAAAATAAAATAAATAAAAATAACCAAAACTAGGAAAAAAACCAGCTATGTAAATTCCCTCTTTCCTCTTTAAAAACTCTAACTAACCTCCTCTATCTCTCTGGAGCACACTATTGACTTTAGTCAACTCTGTGTCTCCCAGAGGGCAATCCTTAAGACCCCAAATAAATGCACACATTTTATTTTGCAGGTTGCAGTTTTGCCTTTCATTGATCAACCCAACTAACAATGAATAAATGAAAAAAATTACAATTTTATAATGTCGCCAAAAAAAGTCAGAAATGTAACCAAAGATATGCAAGATCTCTATCCAGAAAGCCATAAAACATTATTGAGAAAAAGTAAAAATGCCTTAAATAATAGAAGAATATATTATATTCACAGATTAGAAAGAGTAGTATTATTAAAATGTTAATTCTTCCCCAAGTGGATTTAAAATTCAGTACAAATCCAATCAGTATTCTAGAATTTTCTGTGTATAAATTAACAAAAGGATTCTGAAATTTATACAGAAATTTAAATGGTCAATAGCCAGTAATAAAATGAAAACAACAAATAAGTAACAAGACCATAACAAATAAGCTATAACTGGACGATCTGATACCATGTATCAAAATTTATTATAAAGTTACAGCAATTAAGACAAGAGACCAAAACAGTTATCAATTCATGGAAACTAACAAAGAACCCAAAAACAGCCTCATGCATCCATGGACACTAGATTTATGTGACAAGGACGGCACTCAGAGCAGTGGATTTAAGGTAATGCTTTCCATAAATAATGCCAGATCAACTAGATACCCATAGGGGGAAAAGACAATCAGACAACCAGTACAACACACACCAAAATTAATTCCCTACAGATTACAGATACAAACACATAAGCTTCTAAAAGAAAATGTTGCATACTATTTTCATGATCTTGAAATGGGGAAAGATTTCCTTTTTTGGGGTGGGGAGGAAGATTTCTTATACAGGGTACCTACAAACAGTAAATTGCTAAATAGGGCTACATTAAAATTAAGAATTCGTTTAAAGAGAGGTATCATTAGGCCAGTAAAACTGAGAGCCAAAAGAACTCTGACGTACTCTGCTAAGTATAAAGTGGTACACTGCTTTCAAAAACAGTTTGGAATTATATGTTAAAGTTGAACATTCTACCCTAGGTATATATACCCAACAGAAATGCACGCACATGGTCACCAAAAGATATGTACAAGAATTTCAAAGCAGCAGTATTTGTAAAAACCCCAAACTGGAAGTAACTCAACCTCCACTACCAGTAGACTAGATAAAAATATTGTGGTTTAGTCATACCATGAAACATAACAACTACATTAACAGTGAAACTGAATGAACTAACTAATGATTCTCTGGAAAACCACTCACAAAATAATACATGAGAACCAAATACAAAAAGTTCAAAAACAGCTGATCACAGAAGTTCTAGGACCAGGGCAGTGACGAGAAGGAAGAACTCTTCCTCCACATTCTGCAATGCTGCCAAGAGTCTGTTTCTCCACCTGGGTTGTGATTATATGGGTATATTTACTCAGCGATAATTCACTGAGCCATGGATTATGCTGATGATGCCATATTCACGTTCCTGTACGGATAGGTCTTTCTTCAAATTTTTTTAAGAGGCAGAAAGGTAATACGATATAAATAATACCATTGAAAACTAACATTTGTTATTTAAGTAAATCACAAATAGTGATACACACCTATCATTTTTCACATAACTGCAGGAAAGAAACTGGGACTTACAAACACGAGCTATTAACAATTCTGTATTCCTTTCAAATTGCCTTAAAATTTTAAGTTAATAACACCAAACCATTTCCATCTAGATTTTATATTTATTTGCCAATTGGAAATCTGTAACACAGATGTTGAAATAAAAGACTGAATCATACACAAAAGCCTAAGTCTGTGTGTCTTACTACCTTTAAACTAAGCCACACTGAGCTTTTGCGAAGAGAACGGATGCGATCAGACACATTCCAAGGACACCCTGCCAATCAGAGAAGGGAAAGTAATCTCCAGAGATCTTCTGTGGGCAGCTGTGGAATGGTGAAGACGTATCACCTTGCTCGTCCTCACCTATTTCATGCTCCTTCAAGGGAAATGGCAAACTCTGCTTTCAAGAAATTTCTGAATTATCATAACAGTGCATCTGTCCTAAATTTATGTGATGCTTCCCTTTCTCACTAAAACCAAAATGCATGACAAAGAAGGAAGGTGCGGGCTCTGAGAAGGTGTGAGTAGGTGATGGCAGGAGCCTTTAGAAACTCTCATCTGCCCCCTAAACAGCTTAGCTGGAAAACATCAAACCAAGGTGCTTGGGGTTCATTTAATCTTTTATGTTCTAAGACCTGAATTGATGCTAAAAGGAACATGAAGCTTTAAAAGGAGTATGTTGCACTAATTCCTGAAGTAGGACCATCAGATCCGTAAACGGACCGGTTAACTTAAA
The DNA here is from genome assembly GCF_027475565.1 of Acinonyx jubatus. Classification (NCBI taxonomy): domain Eukaryota; kingdom Metazoa; phylum Chordata; class Mammalia; order Carnivora; family Felidae; genus Acinonyx; species Acinonyx jubatus. The sequence goes on along the minus strand of NC_069387.1, from coordinate 135,929 downwards.
AGACCATCCCTGAGGGGCACCTGGGTGGCTCAGTCCGTTAAGCGTCCAACTCTTGATTTTGGCTCAGTTCATGATTTCACCGTTCCTGAGTTTGAGGCCCATGTCAGGCTTCACACTAACAGCACAGAGCCTGCTTGGCATCCCCTCTCTCCCTCTCTCCCTCTCTGCCCTTCCCATGTGCTCTCTCTCTCAAAATAAATAAAGAAACTTAAAAAATTTTTTTTAAAAGACTACTACTTGAAAACGTAATGGATTTATTAGGGAAATGCAAATCAAAACTGCAATAAGATACTACCTCACAATAATTAGATGGCGACTATTTTTAAAAAGGCAGAAAACTAGCATTAGTGAGGACACAGAAAAGAGAACCCTTGTGCACTGTTGGTAGAAATGTAAAATAGCGCAGCCACTGGGGTCATCAGTATTGAGGATCCTCAAAAAAAAACTATAAATAGAATTATCATATGATCCAGCCATTACACTTCTGGGTATATACCCCACAGAACTGAAAGCAGAGTCTTGAAGGGATATCTGTACACCCACATTTACAGCAGCATTACTCACAATAGCTAAAACATGTGAGCAACACAAGTGTCCATCCACAGATGAATGCGTAACAAAACGTGGCATTTACATAAAAGGGAACGCTATTCAGTGTAAAAAGGAAGGAAATTCTGCAACATGCTACAACATGAATAAGCTGAGTACATCATGCTGAGTAAAACCAGCCAGCCAGTCACAAAAAGACACATCCCCCACAATTCTGATCCTTGGAATGGTCACAATCAGTCACAGACAGTGGAGTGGTGGGTGCCAGGGGCTGGGGGCAGAGGGACGGGAGTTAGCGGTCAAGGGGTACATTTTCAGTTTTACAAGATGAAAAGGTATGGGATGGACTGCAGTAAATTTTATGTGTATTTCAGCAGGATACAAATTTCTTTAATGCGACGAATCTGAATGTCAAAAAGGAATCCTTCAATTGATTCTTGGGTTTTTAAATGCCTTTCGCAGTACTCTTTGCAATAATCATTTACTGCCGGTAGATTATCTTTTCCTATTAAGTTAAAGGTACAGATAACTATATTTGAGTTTTTAACTACTATTTAAAAACTTTTTTTAAGTTTATTTATTTTGAGAGAGAGAGCAAACAGGGGAGGGACAGAGAGACAGAGTGAGACAGAATCCCAAGCAGGCTCCACACTGTCAGCACAGAGCCGACACAGGGCTCAATCCCACGACCCATGAGACCATGAGCTGAGCAAAAACCAAGAGTCGGACGCTTAACCAACGGAGACATCCAGGTGCCCCTAAAATCCTTTTTTAAAGTACTATGAATTTTATGGCATCTATTAGTGTTCAGTACTAGCAAAACCAAGATGCAAGTTCCAGCAGATACATCATCCAATACCAGCCAACAAGGAACCACCAGAACCATCGTGTGATCTTGCCCACATACTTAAAAAGGATCACACACTATGCAGAAAATACGTAAGAGGCACAAAGTCTAGTGTTTTTCCTGATTTTATGCATCATGGAATTTTATATACTTAACAGCCCACTCTAGGAGAAATAATACTTAGCCATAAAGATAAATGTTCATAGAGTCTAAGTCTCCTTTTAAAGTGCATGTAGTGCCAAAGACTGTGGGATGGAGTCTGAATGTGCGTATTTTCTTCAACTTCACAAATGAGTCTGAAAAGGAATGAGAAATTCTGATGGGCAACTAATACGGAATCCGTATAAACTGTTTATTGATAGAAACTACATCAAGCACGAAGAGTGCCAGGACCAGGATGCAGGACGCTAATTCAGCTTCCCCGTAGGTGGACAGCAGACCATCAGCCAAGGCTCTCAGACCACTGCTGTCACATCATGTCACACGTACTTTCCCTCGGTGGCAAACACTCACGCACAGCCACGGCGCCGGGCTACACACCGGAGACAAAGTGCTCTGTGGGGCCCAGCCAAACCCTCAGGGACCACAGCCTGTGCGGGAGGGGTCCCTCAAGGGAGCCACAGAAGGTGCCTTGTCCTGGGTGCGAGAGGAGCGTGAGGGAAGAAGGGCCAGCTGTTCTCACAGTAACAGTGACAACCGCCCTGTCTGCAGGGCTTCTATCCTCGGCCAAACACACTGAAAACCAGCGGGAACACTTGTGTCTGAATCTGCAGAGTCCATGGAGGTGCCACAACCAGCCAGTGCACCTCTGCTTACTCCTGGCTTTGCATGAAGACCAATGGCCTTGTTCAGAATAAAACCAAAAACAGTCCTCTCACTGTCACAAACCCTCACAGTCGTCACTGCCATATGCCACGGTCAGAACACGAACCACCCCTGAGGAGACCTACAGAAACATCTCCCCAGTTGTTATTAGCCCAGAAAGAAAACACCCTGTATGTGAACTGGAGCTATACAACCAGGAAGAGCAAATTTGATTTCAAAAAGGGTTAAAGAGGAGGAAGGGGGTGGGTAAAAAAGAGGGCAGAGGGAAGGGAAAGACAGAAGGAAGGGACGAGGCAGAGGGGGAGGAGGGAGAAAGCTGAAGGAAAAAAAGGCAAACGGCAAGGAAGGCCAACAGGAGCTTTGGAAAATAATGGGTTTTCAGGTTACCCCTGCTACGGCATACATATCAGAGGAGAAAAGATCACCAGGGCTTGACTTTGGGCTGTGAATGAGGGTGAGGCGAATGTCAAGGTTTCTGGCTTACACAGCATGTTGCACTGGGGTGTTTTCAACCGGCGTGTGGAGTTTAGGGTGAAGACCGTGACTGCAGAGGGGAGTGTTGTGGGCTCTGGGTCTGGACCTACCAAGTCCTAGGTCTCCTTGAGACCTCCCAAGGGGGGCATGGAGTAGGTGCGGTCAGGGTGCTGAGGAGCCGAAAGGACACGCTGACTGAAGTCATCACGGCAGATCCCACTGCCCAAGACAGAACGGAGTAGAGCGCGACACTGGACCGACATCTGCTGATGAGATAGCGGGATGAAGGACATGCGGGCTGGGGACAGAGGACCTGACTGAGGAGCACATCTAGGAGAGCTGCCTTACGCAAGTGAGCACAGACAGGATTTCAAGGAGGGAGGAGTGCTGCGGAGAAGTCACAAAAAGAACTGAGAAGCACCACCAGGTGTAGGACCAGGCCGGTCACTAGTGACCCGCGGCAAGAGCAGTTTTGCCCACAGCCGGACGAGCGGCTCAGGAGTAAGTGGGAGGTGGAGGGACAGAACAAACTCCAGAAGACAGACCCAGAAGAGGTAGCAGGAAAGAAACGGATGTCACGTGGTCTGTGTTTATCTGAATTTTATCTTCATTGTACTCAAATACGTGTGTAAGATTTCTTTGAACCATACAGTGCCAACACTCCCACCCTAAAGAGATCACGGTCAACCACTTGTAGTCTTGTTTTTTGGTACTTACTTCAGTATCCATAAATAACATGATTATCCTACCTCATCCACAGACTTCCTACCCTATGTCAATTCATCTCTTTCACACACATTCCTCCCCCACCCTCATCCTTCCTTGTATCTGCTCGAGAAAATCATGCCCCAATTTCTGGTTAAATCAATACTCAATGTCTGTATTTTCAGGACAGAGCAAACACTATTCCCAACTGGGATATAAGTCGCCCCCTCTCCATGCAATAACCCACACTTTCAACTCTCAACTCCCTGCCTCTTAGCTCCCCAGGACCCCATGTTCCACTGGGGCTCCAGTAGGACCTTCCCCAGGCAGAGAACAGGTGAATGGTGGCATTCACCTCCTGTCTCTTCATCTCAGGGATCAGTCCTACGCTGCCCATCATCCAGGGCCTGCAAACAACTGCTTCCCAGATCCTACCCATGTTCCCCACGGTCCGCGATGGGAACACAAGCATAGTAGCAAGTGGTCCTTCATGGCCAGAAGTGGGAGTCTAGACCTCCTCCCAACCCCCGTTTTCAACGTGGCCTCACCCACTTTCCGGTGGACCTAGATCAGAACTGCTCTGGTCTGTCCCTTCCATGAGGTCTGTAGTACAGAGGAGGGTAGTGAGCGGGCTGTGCACAGTATTGTGCAGACGAGGACAAATCATCCTGTCATTAACCCCACCCACTCCCCACCCCACTAATTCTAGTGTTTTTTTTTAGTTTTAAAAAAATTTTTTTTTAAGTTTTATTTATTTTTGACAGAGACAGAGTGTGAGCATGAGCTGGGAGGTGCAGAGAGGGAGAGGGAGACACAGAATCCGAAGCAGGCTCCAGGCTCCGAGCTGTCAGCACAGAGCCCGATGTGGGGCTCGAACTCACGAACTGTTGAGATCGTGACCCAGGCCGAAGTCAGACGCTCAACTGACTGAGCCACCCAGGCGCCCCACCACCCCACTAATTCTAATTCCTGAGATTTCCCCTATATTGGGACACAACTGGCATGCTTCTTGGTCCTTCCCTCTGCAGGCACGTAGCTACCTTGCCTGCTAAATCGAAAACACTTCACCCACTTCTTTCCAGTTTACACAATGATCACGACAGCTCTTCTACACCCTAGTCTAGCTCATACATTTTGTCCTCATACATTTAGGAACTTTACTCTTTTTAACTGGATTTCAGGAAAGAATATATGTTCAATTTACCAGGTTTTGCCAAAAGACACATTTGAACTTTTATTTCAAATGCAAAAGACCTGAAAATGTTTGAGATCCAGTTAAGATTCACTGGAAAGGCTAAGGTAGACTTTTTAAGAGGGAAGGAATAGATAACCTCTCTGGAAAGCCAGGAGATGAATCCAAACCAGAAAAGGAGTAATTACCCTTTATTATGAACATAACAGAAATATATGCAAATTAGCAATAATTCTAGTCAGATCTGAAAATAATGGACATTTCCAAATCTAGTGAATACTAAGGAAAACACTCATTTTGTGTTTGGGAATACTCCATGGTACTGAGATCAATAATAAAAGAATAGTTAGTAAGGGTGTCTGGGTGGCTCAGTCAGTTAAGCACCAGACTCTTGGGTTTCGGTTCAGGTCATGATCTCACAGTTCATGAGACTAAGCCCCATGTTGGGCTCTGTGCTGACAACATGGACCCCACTTGAGATTCTCTCTCTGCCCGTCCCCTGCTCATGCTCATTCTGTCTCAAAATAAATAAACTTAAAAAAATAAAGAACAGTGAAAGGGCAGTACTCAATTTTCTACCGCTCAATCACATAAAGTGGGGAAATGATGAGGGTCTTGCAGTCAGCCTCAAGCTCCTGAAATATAAAAGCTGCTGCCATGAGCTTACACAGCCATCTACCCTGTAGCTGTCAGGGCCGTTCTCACACAGCACAGTTCTTGTAATGGCTTGTTCTACTTCCTTCCAGAATGTGTGTTCTGTAGAATAGGGGCTCACCAATGTCCAGCATGATGTCCTACAAGCCCGACACACAGCAGGTAGCCAACAAGTATTTGTCACATGACTAAGTCTGAATTTAATAATCCCCAAAGAGTGCAAAATAAAGTAGCCTGTGGAGGCAAAGAAATAAAACTCAATAGAAATTTGGGGCACACATGTGTAATTAAAACCTTTCCATCTTGAAGAACAGAGCCGGAAGCATCACACTTCCTGACTGCAAACTATATTATTTGGAGAGCTAAGACTGCTGTGTGGTACATTTGAAAGTTGTGAAGATAGTATATCCTAAGAGTTCTCATCATGAGGAAAATCACCTTTTTCTTGTTCCTTTATTTCTTTTCATATCTGTAGAGATGATGGATATTAACTAAACTTTATGGTAACCATTTCACAATCTAGGGGTCAAATCATTAGGTGTGTACCTTAAGACTATACAGGGCTGTATGTCAATTACTTCTCAGTAAAACCGGAAGAAAAGTTCTTATAGACAAAAATGGTATTACAAAGCTATAGTAATCAAAAAAGTATGGTACTGGCATGAAGACAGGCACATAGATCAATGAACCACAAAAGAGAACCCAGGAAAAAACCCCACACATATATGTTCAATTACTTTATGGCAAAGGAGCCAAAAATACACCATGGGGAAAGACAGTCTCAAAAACAAGACAGCCACTACAAAAGAATAAAAATGAACCATTACCTTACATCATACACAAAAATCAACTCAAAATGGATTTGAACCTAGGACCTGAAACCTTAAAACTCCTACAAGAAAATACAAGGGGCAAGCTCCTAAACACTGGTCTCTCGGCAATATATATATATATATATATATATATACACACACACATATATATATATATATTTTATTTGACACCAAAGCAAAGCAATAAAAGCAGAAATAAACCAGTGGAACTACATCAAACCAAAAGGCTTCTGCCCAAGAAACAAAACCATCAACAAAATGAAAAGCAACCTACAGAATGGGGAAAATATATGCAAATCATGTATCTGATAAGAGGTTAATCCCCCAAATATACAAATAACTCATGCAACCCAACAGAAACAAACAATCCAATTAAAAAAGTAGCAGAGGGTCTCAATATAGGCAACTTCTCTTACTGCACTTGATTTCATTCTGCTTCACAGATATTACATTTTTTACAAATTAAACGTTTGTGGCAACTCTGCAAAGAGTGAGTCTATTGGTGCTATTTTCCAACAGCATCCGCTCACTCGTGTCTGTACCACACTTTGGTAATTCTCAAAATATTTTTTGTTATTATTCTACTTGCCATGGTGATCTGTGACCAGTGATTTTGACTTGCTGAAAGCTGAGGTGATGATTAGCATTCTTTACTAATATTTTTAAGTATGTATAGTTTTTTTTCATACATACTGCTATTGCACACTTAACAGACCACAGTATGTTGTAAACATAACTTCTACATGCACTGGGAAACCAAAAAATTCATTTCACTCTACTGCGATATTTGCTTAATTGCAGTGGACATTTTTCCAAAAAAGACATCCAGACTGCCAACAAGTACATGAAAAGGTGCTGAACGTTTCAGTAATCATTAAGGAAATGCAAATCAAAACCACCATGAGATATCACCTCACACCTGTCAGAATGGTTACCATCAAAAACACAAGAAATACAAGTGTCAGCAAGGATGCGGAGAAAAAGGGAGCCCTTGTGCACTGTTGGTGGGGTTGTAAACTGGTGCAGCCACTACAGACAGCAGTATGGAGGACGCTCAAAAAAAAAAAAAGAAAACACAGAACTACCACATGACCCAGCAATTCTACTGCTGGGTATTTATTGGAAGGAAATAAAATTGCTATCTCAAAGTGATATCTACACCTTCTTGTTCATTATTGCATAAATTACAATAGCCAAGACACAAAAACAACTTAAGTGTTCACGGACAGATAAAGAAAACGTCACACACACGTGCGCGTGCCCTGGAATACTATTCAGCAATAAAAATGGAAGGATGCCTTGCCATTTGCAACAACACAGATGAACCTTGAGGGCATTATGTTACATGAAATAAGTCAGATACTCTACGATCTCACTTACCTGTGGAATCTGAAAACAACCAAACAAGCTCAGAAACAGAAGAGGGGTGAAGGAGGTTGAAAGGTACAAACTTCCAGTTCTAAGATAAGGAAACCCCAGGGATGTCAAGGACGGTATGGTGACCACAGTTACCAATACTTTACTGTGTTGTGTTGAAAGCTGCTAAGAGAGAGTAAACCTTAAAAGATGCCATCACAAGGGGAAAAAATATGTATGTGAGGTGAGAGAGGTTAACTAAACTCATTGTGGTGATCATTTTACAATATATAAATATATTGAATCATCATGCTGTACACCTGAAACTAATACAGTGTTATATGTCAATTATATCTGCATCAAGAAATTTCACAGGGGCATCTGAGTAGCTCAGTCAGTTAAGCATCTGACCAGCTCAGGTCATGATCTCACAGTTCATGGGTTCCAGCCCCACATCAGGCTCTATGATGACAGCTCTGAGCCTGGAGCCTGCTTCAGATTCTGTCTCTCTCTCTCTCTCTCTCTCTCTCTCTGCCCCTTCCCCTGCTCATGCTCTCTCTCTCAAAATGAATAAACATTAAGAAAAAAAAAAGAAATTTCAAGTTGCATCTTGAACATGTCAGAAACAAGCACACAGAAAATGACAACCTACAGTTTTGCCATCTCTACAGATTTCATCATAAAAATGGAAGTCTGCAAAGAATCAAACTATGAAACTATGAACGATCTGAGTTATAACTTTTCTTTTAAACAATTTATTAAACAAAATGGGCATATCATCTTGATCTAAAAATTTGGGAACTGCAGTGTGAAACCCAAACTGTTAGTTTTTCTGCCTTGCCTTAAACAATTTCAATTTTAGCCAAAGTGGGTAATGTGTCCAAATCCAATTGATATTAAAGTACAGAAAATTTTATTAAAACCTCTAGTATTTTACAGTTCTTATAACAGCATAAATATAAAAAGCTTAAATTTTGTGAAATGTGAAAACTTTTTATTCAAGGAAAAAACAAACTTCCTTTCACAAGAATGTCATCTGCAAACAAGAGGGAGTAAAACTAGTAACTAGTGATTGGTACAGGCACAAAAAGAACTGGTAAGATATAAAAGACTGAAAGAGAATAAAGACTTTTTTTTAAACATTGCGTAATGTAAAATTAATTAAATAGAACATAAATGTCTCTCTCCTTATAAAGCAAAGACATACAAGTATCTCACAAAAATATATAGCAAAGAGGTATAAATATTTGCTTTTAGACAACACCACTAACTTTGCATTTCCACATTGTTGGGCCAAGGAAAATTTTTTGTAAATGTTTACTTATTTATTTTGAGAAAGACAGAGAGAGTTAGCATGAGCAGATGAAGGGGGGAGAGAGAGGGAGAGAGAGGGAGAGGGAAAGAGAGAGAGAATCCCAAACAGGCTCCCTGCTGTCAGTGCAGAGCCCGACCCGTTTCTTGATCTCCCAAACCCGGAGATCATAATGGGAGCCAAAATCAAGAGTCAGAAACTTAACCCAATGAGCCACCCAGATGCCCCCGGATGAAAATTTTAACCAGTGATATAAACTGATGTCATCAGTTAAGTTTATGAAGTTACAAGCACATACACTGTATTCTTGGCATAACTTTGTTTTCTCTTAATTGAAGTGGTTTTAAGTTTTTATTTTAATTCCAATTAGTTAACAGGCAGTGTTATATTAGTTTCAGGTGTACAATATAGTGATTCAACACTTCCATACATCACCCGGTGCTCCTCATAACAAGTGCATCCTTGATCCCCCACCCACCTCCCCTCTGGTGACCATCAGTGTGTTCTCTATAGTTAACAGTGTACCTTGGTTTGCCTCTCTTTTTCCCTTTGCTTATTTGTTTCTTAAATTGACATGAGTGAGATCGTATGGTATGTGTCTTTCTCTGATGGACTTATTTCACCTAGCAGAATACCCTCTAGCTCCATCCATGTCATTACAAATGGGAGGTGATTTCTTAACTACTTTCACTAAAGTGTTTCGAACACTTAACCACTAACTCTACAATATTAAAGGAAACTACTGTTAGCTGTCTACAGCAGTTCACACAAAGCATACCTAATTTTGTTTACTGGGCAGGAAAGAAAAGAGAGAAGCAGTCTTACGGTAGTCTCTTCAGCAGCAAAGGCTTTCATGACGTGCTCCTGTTAAAAACCAGCCTTTGGGTCATCACGTACACAGGTTTATGAGCGCCTGTTTGCCTAGCACCGCTCTAGGTACTCAGGACGTGGTGGACAATTCAGAAAGGGGGTCGGGCAGACACTACACACAAAAACAAGATGATTTCAGACAGTGCCAAGTCCTATAAAGAAAATAAAAGGCAATGGTGAGGCCTCCTGAGACGATTAATTTTACGTGTCAATTTCACAGGCCACCAGCCCAAGGCTGGTTAGACAGAGTTTCTGGGTGAGATCAACATCTGAATGGGTGCATTCAGTAAAGCGACTTCCCTCCCCACAAAAGCGGGCCTCCTCCAATCCACGGGGGGCCTGGGCCTATTAGGGTGGCTGGTCAGCTCATCTCATCTTCTGACTTGGGACAGGGATTTACACCATCAGCTCCCCTGGCTTTACTTGGACAGGAACGCAACACCAGCTTTCCTGTCTCCAGCTTACAGATTTGGGGACCTCCCAGCCTCCATAAACAAAGTGCAAAACCAATCTCCACGTGTGTGCGTGCATGTGTCCTGTGGGTTTGTGTCCCTGGAGAACCCTGCCTAGTACAGCTCCTTTACACTGGCTGGTCACATTGCCATGGCAGTGTCATTAGTGTTCATTCACGAGATATTTGTAGTTCTTGTCCCTGGCACTAGGAGGACTGAACTCCCCCACTGCCCTTAAATTAGGTTTGGCCACGTAACTAGATTTGGCGAATGGAATCTGTGTAAAAAGGATCTATACCAATTCCATTTTGGAAGATTTAGAACCTCTCTCTCTCTCTCTCTCTGATAGGGTATGCCCTTTTTTCTTTATGCCATGGGTAAAGCCAGATGGTGGCTGCTGTGTCACCCTACGTCCCAGAATGAGGACAGTGCACAGCAGTGTTCCCAGACCATCTGTAAGGGACGTGTCAGATGGCCAAGAATCACTCTTCTTTAAAGCCACTGAGATGTGGAGGTTGCTTGTTATGGCAGCATAACCTAACCAATCCTGATGATCCTAGAATATTAGGGAGATTCTATTTGAGGTAAGACCTGAATGATGAAAAAGAGCTAGTCACGTGAGAAAGCCTGGGATGGAGGAAGGCAGAACGCACAGTGGCTGTAATGTGCAAAGAGACAGAGAGGTATGCTGAGACCAGAAGTCCAGAGTGACCACACCAGTGTGGATTTCCACATAATTTCAATAGGCAGCAACAAACAGGATTTTAAACTTCAGAAGAATAGAAGAGGCAACAATCTGATTTAAGAAAGTAATCCTTAGATGACAGGATAAAGATTTTTCTATTTTATCCCCTTCTATAAAAGCAACAAACAAAAAAAATATCTTTGATGAACATATACTCTACAAAAAAATGAAAAAATATAAGAAGATAAATGAACTATAAGTGTTCTGGCCAAAGAGTGAAAGATCAAATTTACACAGGGGTGTAGTAATGAGAAGCAGGCCACCGGCCTACAACTCCAGGAAAATTTGGGAACAGGAGGCAGCAGGTGCAGGGATAACCAGGGATGCTGAATAAATGGCCTTACTTAATAGACTGGATAAGAAGCCATTAGACTCCTGCATCTGTAGTGCCGTCAGGCAGGTTCAATCAGACATCCACCCATCCTCATCCCTGAGGGAACAGGAGACAGAGGCTATGAATAGGTAGAACCAGAAAGTGCATCTGGCAGCAACAAGGGTGGTGGTGATATACAAGCGAAAAACAGGAGGTTCAATAAAAAGCTACACGATGAATTGTAAATACCTGGCAGCTCCTTTCTACCACTAAATTCCAGGTACCTAATCTCAGGCTCAGGCAAGAGGCCAGATGAGAACTTTGTGGAGAAATTAAATTATCACAGACACTGATGTCCGAGGGAAACTAAGAAGCAGCCATCTGGCCCACTGACATCCTTATTGTAAAGCCCACACACAGAATTTCAAATATCTTTCTAGTGCCTCACCCTTAAATATGGACAGATAGCCAAGGATCACCAGACACTGGTGAACAGTTTCTCAATAAAACAAAGAAAAAGGCCGTATCATGCAAACAGAAAACGAGGGGAGGTGGGGGAGGACATGAGACTTAAACAGAAAATGCAGGAATAGTAAAGATTTTCAAAATACACATAACGAATATCAAAGAGATGGAAAAGAAAATGTATCTATGAACCCATAAATAGAACATTGTAAACAGGAATATTGAGAAAATATTTAAAGATGATGAATAACAAACCCTGCTAAAGGAATAGAAGATAAGTTTAGGCTATGTCCCATAAAGTTGAAGAAAAAGACAAGAAACGCACAACAGGAGACCAGAGGAGAAAATCTTATAGGTGATACAATATCCAAGTAACAAGAGTTTCAGAAAGAGTATCTGGAGGGGAGAAAGTTATCCAAGAAATAATTCAAGGAAAGAACCTAGCAATGAAGACAGGCATGTGCAGGGGAAAGGGCCCATCAGGTGCCCAGCACAGGAATGGGAGGAGGGCCAAAGCACGCTGCCTTCAAAGGTCAGAACACCAGCGGAAAGCAGCAGAGCCCCCAGGCTGCCACAGTCTGAGATGTTTCGGATTTCTCAACAGCAATGCAGAAGCTAGGAAATGATGGGAGAATGCCTTATAATGCTGAGGAAAAATTATTTTCAACCCAAATTTCTGTAACTATGCAAACAATCAACTAGTGAAGGTTGAATTTATTGCAAAGAGATTTTCCATCTGCACATAACCCGGAAAAGAATGCCCTATGCACCCCTTTTCAGGAAGCTATGAATATGAATAAATACACCATAATTAAGGAAGACCCGGGAACCCTGTGCTATCTAGGAAACAGGACTGAACACAGGAAGCAGGCAGCAAATTCCTGGAGTGAGTGCTCTAAGGCAGAACCGGAGAGTATCCTGTCCACATCAGAGAGAAACATAAGAGGGAACAGGGTGAAATGGAGAATTTTAGATTCAATAAACACACAAACTTTAATACTATAAACAATAAACAATACACATAAATTTATGGATATCCTTGCAGAAATCTTAAATAAAATTTTTGCAAACAGAACCAAACAGCACATTAAAATAAATGCAGTTTTCCAGGAATGAAATGGTGGTTCAATATTAGGAAATACATTAACATAATTAACAGGAGAAGGGCTAAGAAGAATATGATCACCTCTGTAAATGCTGAAAAGGCGCTTGACAAAATTTAACATCCATTCATGTAAAAAAAAATGAATTGAGGGAACTATGTGTACATATACATGCATGTAGCAATAAAGTCTGCATTAACGAATTACTCTGCTAGAGTAAATAAAGAATTATGGGTCCTCACTACATTGTTCTCATTTAATACTGCACTGGAGGTACTTATCAGTGCAGTTACACAAGAGGAAGCAATCAGAAGAACAGGAATGCGGGCAGAAGGTAGCAATACCTCTATTTGCACACACAGATGGTGTGATTATGTATCCAGAAAACTAAGAAGAATAAAAAATTCAATCAAAATACTTTATTTAATAGGATAAAAAATTAACATGCAGCAGTGTCTTCATATACATAATTTAGACGAAACAAAAATATATCCCATTTATAACAAAAGATTAAAAACAATGAAGTATCTAGTAGTCATAAACTTAAAGAAATACACAAACCAATATGGTGAGAGTTATAACATGCTCCTGAAAAACACAAATGTATAATCGAATAGCTGGAAAGATACCATGTTCTCAGGTAGAAAGGCTCAGGATCATCAAAATGCCAATTCTTTCTAAGTAATTTAGAAGGTAATACAATTTCAATCAAATATTCAAAATTATTTTCTTAAGAAAGAAAACGGTTTCATAAAACTTCATTAGGAAGAATAGCAAGAATTTTCACAAAAAGAAAAACAATGAGGAAGAGCTAACCCTACCAGGAATTAATACATAACTAATTATTAGTAAATATAATTAATAAGTGCGGGACTGGCACATGAAAAGAGATTAATGCATCAAGATAGAAAGTTGAGATTTAGTCCCAAATGCTTACGAAAATCTTTTAGAAGAGTAATCTGAGACTCCTCCTCACCTATCAGACTATTGGAAGTAGAAGAGCCTGGCAATATCCTCTGCTGTACAGCAGCACAGCAACAACCCTCCTCACACCCTGCTGGTAAGAACACAAACACCACAGTCTTCATGTGAGGAAGGTGGCAGTAACCACCAAAATCATGTATGCATTTACTAGCTGGGCTAGCAATATCACTGACACAATCACAAATGATATGCGCAAAAAGCCTATTAATAGCGCTATCTGTAATATTAAATCAATAGGGGACTGGTTAAACATGGCATGGGGCACCCACCCAGTGGAGTACAAAGCAGGTATAAAAAAGAACGAGGGGTCATGTGAAAAGGCAACCAAGAAATGGGCTTCATGAAAATTAAAAGCTTTTTTGCTTCATAGCACACCATCACGAAAGTGAAAAGACAATCCACAAGACAAAAACTATTTGCAAATCATATATCTGAAAAAGGTCTATGCATACTCTACAAAAAAAAATTCTTACAATTTGATAATAAAAAGACAACCCACTTAAAACATGGGCAATGATATGAAAAGGTATCAGGATATAAGGAGACATTTCTCCAAAGAAGATAAACAAATGACCAACGACCACATGAAGAGACGCCCAACATCATCGGATCACTAGGAAAATGCAAATCAAAACCAAAGTGAGATATTACTTGACACTCATAAGAAAACTCTACTCAAAAAAACAAGACAAAAGCAAGTGCCAGCTAAGATGGAGAGAAGTTGTATCCTCACACAACGCTAGTGGGCAGGTAAAATGATGCAGTGGCTTTTGAAAATAGTGTGGCAGTTTCTCGAGAGGAGGCATATGACCCAGCAATTTTTCTAGGCAAATGACCAAGAGAATTGGAGAGATGTTGGTCAAATGGTATAAGCTTTCAATTCGAAGATAAATGAGTTCTGGGGGTGTAATGCATAGCACTGTAATTACAGTTAACAATACTATATCATACACTTGAAAGTTGCTGAGCAGTCAGATCTTACATGTTCTTACCACAACAGAAATCGTAACTATGAGATGTGATAGAGGTGTTGGCTACCTCCATGGTATAATCATATGGAAATACATAAGGTATCAAATCAACACACAGTACACCTTGTTATGGCAATTAGATCTCAATCAAAAAGAAAAACCTATGTCCAACAAAACTTGTGCGGATATAGACATAGCAGCGTGATTCGTAACAGCCAAAAAATGAAAACAACGCAAATATCCATCAACTGATGACTGGATAAATAAAATATGGTCTATCTACTAGGTTACTGCTCATACAACGGAAAACTCCTGAACCATAAAACAGAAGGAAGTACGGACACCTGTTACATGGGTGAACCTTGAACACGATGCTCAGTGAGAGAATCCAGACTCAAAAGGCCACATGCCCTAGGACCCCAATGACAGGAAACATCGAGAATGGGCCCATCTACAGAGACAGCAAGCAGAGGAGGGGCTGCCCGGGCTGGGAGAGGTGAATGGGGAATATGTTATGGATTCGGGGTTTCCTTCTGGGGTGTGAAAATACTCTAGAATTAGAGAGTGAAAGCGCTGCGCCACCTTGAGAATGTGCTAGAAACCACTGAACTGCGCACTTAAAACACAAGTCACAGAAGCCAAAGGACACAGCTTATTCACGTGAGGAGTCTTACAAAAGTAGAATTACATGAATCTTCTGTGCTTTAATAATTAACATGTTGCCATACACACACACACACACACACGTATATATATATGTATTTTTTTTTAACTTTATTTTTTGAGCAAGCAGGGGAGGGGCAGAGACAGAGAGAGGGAGACAGAGAATCCCAAGCAGGCTTCACACTGTCAGTAAGGAGCCCAATATGGGGCTCAAACTCAGGAACCGTGAGATCATGACCTAAGCTAAAACCAAAAGTTGGATGCTTAACTGACTGAGCCACGCAGGTGCCCCTTTGCCACAGATTTTAAATCTTAATGCTTATTTTTGAGACAGAGGGGGAGAGAGCACAAAGGGCAGGTGGAGGAGGGGCAGAGAGAGAGGGAGACACGGATTCTGAAGCAGGCTCCAAGCTGTCAGCACAGAGCCCAACGGGGGCTCAAACTCACGGACCGTGAGATCATGACCTGAGCCGAAGTCAGACGCTTAACCAACTGAGCTACCCAGGCACCCCCTGCCATGTATTTTAAATCTAAATTACTTTCCTCAAGTTCCCAAGACCTAGGTATCAAACACTCAATACTGTACATAGTAGCTGATCCTTAATAACAGAAAATAACAATGAATTATAAAATTCAGTTTAAAAAAACTTAAAACTCTTTATAATATCCTCTTCTACCACCAAAAAATATCAAAGAAATGTCAGATTATATACTGCCAAGTTTCAAATATCAATGAAAAGATCTGTACCTACATAACCTAAAATATTAATATGAAGGTATTTTTTGTTTGTATTCCTAATCTGACTCAAATTACTTTGTGCTTTTACTAGGTAAGTACTCTGAGTCATGTGCTGGATAGTGATGAAAATGCAGACCATAGTGTGCTGTCTCTCAAAAGAATATAATCCACCAATCTACCTCCAAATGTATGGTTTTCACACTATCTAAACGTGACAGCACTAGTTGGTTTTTTTTTTAATTTAAATAAGTGTCTTTAAGCTAAAGTATGTATCATATCTGATTATATTTATCTTAAGAAATTAATCACGTGGCAAGGAAAAAAGCTTTTTTCCAAAGAGTTACTGTTACAGGACTCATAAGTAAAACAACTAAAATACAAAAATAGTTCATCCTTATTTAAAAACAAGACATGTAAGAACTGTTGAGTCATGATATTGTACACCTGAAACTAATATAACACTGTATGTTAACTATACTGGAACTTAAAATAATTAAAAACAAGATGTATAAATCTTCCAAGTAAGTATGATTTTTTTAAATGTTTTTAATTTATTTTGAGAAAGAGTACAGGGAAGGGGCAGAGAGAGAAGGAGGCAGAGGATCTGAAGTGGGCTGTGAGCTGTCAGCACAGAGCCCGACGCGGGGCTCGAACCCATGAACCATGAGATCACGACCTGAGCTTGTCAGCTGCTTGACGGACTGAGCCACCCAGGTGCCCCTGATGATGATTTTTTTTTTTTAAGCGTTAAAATTTCCTTAAAGCAAGGTGACTGGCAATCAAACATCTATCAGACACAGTCTAGCTGCTTAGACAGCATGTAGAGATAGCAAACACGTTTCCCTAATAACCCAGGGTCATCACCATGCGCAGAGACACCTACCTACCTACCTCGGGGTGTCACAGAGCAGGTGTCTGTGCTGTGGGGCTCTTAGCAGAATCCCTGACGTCTACCCACTAGATGCCAATAATTTCTCCTAAGGCATGACAGTCAAAAATGTCCCAGGTCTCCAGACATTGCCACATGTCCTGTGGTGAGCTCAGGTTGCAAATCAGACATGCTTTTTACATATGTGTGCTTGACTTTTGTTAATTTTCTATCTCCTCCCTTACTGTTCACCACTGACCCACTAACCTCTTCCCAGCATGCATGTTTCTTAAAAGATGCGCTTTTCCCTTAAAAGCTGTTTTAAATATCCACCAAATATCAGACCACCACCCTGATGACAGATGGTTTCCCAGGGTCATGCTGTAAGAGGGTAGGAGTTCTCTAAATAAAGGGTATGAGTTTTTAGATTTCTAACCACTGTGGATATCAGTTAGCCTCTCTAGATTTTTTGGTCTTTTCATTCTTTTTTGAGTAATCTCTGTATGCCCGACATGAGGCTCGAACTCACACTCCCAAGATCAAGAGCCACGCGCTCCAACGACTCGTTTTCATTTTCAATCAAAACCAAAAGTGCAAAAACTGTATCCTATCTTATTTTGCTTTTCTTAAGATTGCCACTGAGGCCAAACATGTCTTCACTTTTTTTTTAACATGTGTAACCCTTTTCTACACAAGTGCTTATCTGTGTTCTCTACAGAAAAAACCACTAGGAAAAGATGTCCAATTAAAGGAAGTCAAAATAAGAGGAATTTTCTCATATTTCACTTGTAGCCATGAACTTTCGGGTAAAAATAAAAGATACAAACATGAAACGAACATAAAAGCCCTGACACAGAAAGACTTCAGATACATACCTACGGCAGATTCTCATCATTTGTAGAACTCACACGTGTGAACTCCCCTCTTGCTGAAATCCGCACCTGTGGCCACAGTCACTCAGGACAGGACACTTTCCCAGCTCCCATTCCGCCTCCCCAGACAGTAAACAGTGCCCTTTCTGCAGTCTACTTAATGCATGTTTTTGCATTTCTGCGCTCTGTTGGTGATCTCCCAGCTTGAACAGTCTAAGCGAGGGCTCCTGAGCACAGCAGGCTGTGGCTGCCTCCTGGAGAGGGTGCGCGTGTCAGGCAGGCCTCATTCAGGCAGCCAGTCACAGGGCTGTCCCTAACAACTCACCTGCCCCGTCACCCAGAACCAGGCAGAAGTGCACCCATTCGTGCCTGAGGCTACTCCAGAAAGCGCTACGGTAACACCTACAGTGCTCAAAAGATGGAAAAGCAGCTGCATTCATGGATCCAGGAGATGATAACAGATCAAAAAGTGTAGTGGACAGCATTGTTCTGAGGTGAAAGTCCAAGAAATTTACAGTCCAGTTACCTGGGGTCAAGAAAACGCTAGATCCTCCTCAGGTAGTGCTGGCTGCCTGCCATGTTTCAAAAAGTGACACCATATGAAAAAAGGTTAAATTTGCCTGCATATACTGGCTTGTTTTATAAGGATTTTAGCAAATGACACTGTAGAACAGAAATGGCATTTCGGTTTACAAAAACGTGAGCAGAGGGCTAGCAGGAACGTAACCCTGTATTTTTCCCTCAGAAGCAAAGGATCAATGTTGGTGAATTCCCTGTCTGTGGTGACCTGACATAACATTACTGTGAATAAAAAGATGGACTATGATTATAATAAAATGTAATCTTTACTTTTCAGAGGTTTTAAATAGTCATTTTTATAACATGATAAAGCGAACATCCTGCAAACCATTTTAAGCAGGGAGATGAAGAAAACCAAAGCTTTTATGAGCTTTCCAGTTAGATATACAGCCAAGGCTGATCATTGCCACCATGGCAGAGTATTCCCTGTCCCTCATAACATTATTCCCAGTATTCCCTGTCACTCATAACATTATTTCCTAACAAGTCAGTTAAAATGACATGATCACGGTCTTTCAGGAACTTAAAAAACTATGAACAGGGTCATAATGTTTGTGTCGAGAATTATTTTTTGAAGCCATTATTTACAACACAGCAACCATACCAGCCCATGCTAAGTTAACCAGAAGGCGTCGTTTCTCAAATATTTTTTTCCAAGAGGAATCTGTCATAATTTGCAGATTGTACAATGGTAAACATCAACTTTGAAGGACACATAACAATTCTGTACTTCAGAAGCGACAGAGTATGAACTATTTAGGTACACATCAGCACTGTACTAAGGAGTTCAACAGCAGAGGGACAACAGGAAGGTCCATGTCATCCGCTGTAGAGAGCTTATACTACAGGTAACACCTATCGTTTAATAAATGTTTGAATGAAGGGTCACCTCGGTGGCTCAGTCAGTTAAGCATCCAACTCGGTTTCAGCTCGGGTCATTATCTCACAGTTCCTGGGTTTGAGCCCCATGTCAGGCTCTGCATTGATAGTGTGGAGCCTGCCTGGGATTCTCTCTCTCCAGCCCTCCCTGACTTGCTAGCACACGCTCTTTCTCTCAAAATAAACTTTAAAACAAATAAATCTTTGAAGGAATTTAATCGGTTTATACAGACCTCTCTTTCTTCCTAATACGTTTGCCTATAAAATATCATCTCTTTAATGCATGAAATTAGACCAAACTTTGCAGGTGAACTTTTCCACTGTGTAGATTCTGATTACATGAGACTCAATGAGAATTTTTTTTTTTAATTTTTTTTTTCAACGTTTATTTATTTTTGGGACATAGAGAGACAGAGCATGAACGGGGGAGGGGCAGAGAGAGAGGGAGACAGAATCGGAAACAGGCTCCAGGCTCTGAGCCATCAGCCCAGAGCCCGACGCGGGGCTCGAACTCACGGACCGCGAGATCGTGACCTGGCTGAAGTTGGACGCTTAACCGACTGCGCCACCTAGTCGCCCCAATGAGAATTTTTTAAAACCCTTGGGGCGCCTGGGTGGCTCAGTCCGCTAAGTGTCCGACTTCGGGTCAGGTCATGATCTCCCAGTTCATGAGTTCGAGCCCCACATGGGGCTGCGTGCTGACAGCTCAGAGCCTGGAGCCTGTTTCAGATTCTGTCTCTCTCTCTCTCTCTGCTTCTCCCTGGCTCTCACAGTCTCTCTCTCAAAAATAAACATTAAGAAAAATTTTTAAACCCTCAATTATTTAGCAGTCCACTTAAGGATATTTTACTCTCATGAAGGAGCAAATCTTATTTTACTGTACGTGAATTTTATTATAATGAATGACAAGAGGAGAACTAAGAAGTTATGGGACCATTTTGCAGATCACAGATCGCAAACACACAAAGCAGGGGGAGACAGTGGCACGCGGGCTCCCGGCACGCACTCTTGCAACAGCGGCAAACATCGAAAGAAGAATGCATTTCGGCTGACACCTAACCTCTGAGCAGGCCTGGGTAACACGCATTCTTGTCTTGTTTTTTATATTGAATGGATGTAATAAACATATCAAAGCTTATAATATCTTTGAATTCCATGTTTTATTACATCTTCCAGAAACTATGAAATCTGAACCACTACCTTACACGTAGCAAAGTGTATGGCAAGAGAGGACACAGACAACAACAGACACTGATGAGCACTTTCCACAGCTGAAGCGCCAAATACCCGTCATTTTAATACAACCTCTGTTCCTAAAGTACTCTGAGTTTTAGTTTGGTTAAAATGTGTTTCCTGCAACCCTGAAGAAAGGTGTCAAAAAAGGTTTGGTCTCATTCACATTTCTGGCCTGTGCTTAGTAACTCCTAGGCCACTGTGTTAAGAAGGATTTTAACCTGTAAACTTACAGGTTATTGGGAACGAGGGGGAGGGGAGGCAGTCCCCAGGAAACTACAAGAAGTATGTAATTATTAACTCTGGTTAATGAAGGCACATTGTTTTCTAAAATAATCCCATCACATCAGCTTTAGAAATGGCTGCAACCAGGGGCGCCTGGGTGGCGCAGTCGGTTAAGCGTCCGACTTCAGCCAGGTCACGATCTTGCGGTCCGTGAGTTCAAGCCCCGCGTCAGGCTCTGGGCTGATGGCTCAGAGCCTGGAGCCTGTTTCCGATTCTGTGTCTCCCTCTCTCTCTGCCCCTCCCCCGTTCATGCTCTGTCTCTCTCTGTCCCAAAAAAAATAAATGTTGAAGAAAAAAAAAAAAAAAAAGAAATGGCTGCAACCAGACATGCCCAGGGGGCTCCACCAGTGGAGTGTGTGCAGCTCTTGATCTCAGGAACCTCTTGATCTTAGGGACTGAGTTCAAGGCCCACGTTGTACATACTTTAAAAAAAAAAAAAAAAGTATGGGGCCCCTGGGTGGTTCAGTCGGTTGAGCGTCCGACTTCGGCTCAGGTCATGATCTCGTGGTCTGTGAGTTCGAGCCCTACGTCAGGCTCTGTGCTGAGGGCTCAGAGCCTGGAGCCTGCTTTGGATTCTGTGTCTCCCTCTCTCTCTGCCCCTCCCCCGCTCATGCTCCATCTCTCTCGCGGTCAAAAATAAACATTAAAAAATACTAAAAAAAAAAAAAAAACAAAGTATGGAAGCACTTTGGAAGAGGTTGTGGTCCCGCATCTCTCCCTGAAGAAGTGACATTTAACCCAAAGCCTCCAGACATTTAAAATTAACCAGCAAGGCTGAAGCAAAGGAAGAGCAGCATCAAAGGTGGTACTGTGTGCGTGAGCCAGACTGCAGGGAGGAGCTTCATAAGCCATTATGAAGGATTCGAGACTATAACGTAAGACACTGGGAAGTCACTGAAGAATTGTCCAGCCAAAGAAAGCGATTAGTTCCCCAACAGCTTTTTGGCTCGGAGGATTATTCAGAATCAGTCATAGTAATTCCACCCTCCTCACTTCTACTTCTAGGACAGATGCCCTTGCCCCTAAAAAACAGCCTCCTCCTTCTCTGAGTATCAGTAGTTCTAGACGTGATGCAGCCATCTTGCAACCATGAGGGGCACTAGTCTCAGAATAAAGCTGCTGCTGGGGGCAGGGGTGACTGCACAATGGAAAGACAGGCCTCCAAGCTGCTGACAGGAGGACCCACAGTCCGTCCTATCCCTGGACTTCCAGTGTGAGCCACCGTCTTCTCCGAGTTTAAACTGAAAGCATCTAAGCTGATACAGTAACTACCACCATGTTGATGATAACAGACCATGAGCAGGGATGAGACTCTGGAGGGAGCCAGGCAGGAAAAGAACAGGATTCCGAGGGCAGAGCACAGGGGCACCTCACGTTCACTTCTAGGTAGAAGAGCATCTCGGGGGTGCAGGGGTGGCTCAGTCGGTTGAGCGTCTGCCTCCTGATTGCGGCTCAGATCCTGATCCCAGGGTTGTGGGATTGAGCACAGTCTCCCTCTAAAATAAAGAGGAGAAAGAGGAGGAGAAAGGGCAGCAGCATCTGGCAAACACAGAAGCAGCAGTCAGAAGTGCTCAAGAGAAGCTCAAGAGTGTGGCATTTCAGAAACCAAGGAGGGGATGGTCAACCGTGCCTCACAACCACAGAATGAAGCCCGACAGGTCACGTCACCGTGACCTCGCTGGAGCAGCTTCAATCACCCGATGGTGGAGGACACTGGACTAGAAGAAGTGGAGAAACAAAGGGGGAAACGGTTCTTTTGACGGGTGCTCAGAAAGGTTAGTACAGGAGAAAAGAAAACCAGAGCAGGTGTGCAGTTCAGCACGATGTCTGCTGTTTTGTGTTATTCTGTGATGCTGGGAGATGTCAAACGTGTCTGACAGCAGGTGAGAGGCTTCTGGAGGGCAGATGTGCAGAGCACAGGTGAAGAGGACGGCAGGTGCAGCATGTTACTTCCCACACTTCGCCCAGGAGAAAGGGCTCTAGTAAGTCAGGACAGAAAGTGGAAAACGAGGCCAGCTGAGAAATCCAGCAGGATTTAGAGCCCAGATGGTGGTGTAGTGCCTACAGTACGCAGGCAGTCTTGTCCACCTCCACGTACCATGTACAGCACCATACTAGGAATTATACCAAAATCTCCGTCAGGGTTCTCAGGTCAAGGAACTGGCAAGATGATTATGGGGTAAAGTTTAAATAAAAACAAGCAACAGAATATGAACCAGCTGAGGCTAATGCAGTTCAACTGAGGGACAAATCACTGACAGCTGGCAGTAAGGTGGAGAAGACGAGACTCAGCGGAGAACGTAAATGCCCACAAACTGTCAAGTAAACTGTGAGTCGACTTCACCATTGGCAGTGGAATGAGGAAGTGAAAGGTGGATACCCAACCAAAGGTTACAAACTTATTATTAATATTAACCAATATACTTGCTCACTGAAAACAAGCAAAACAAAAACAAAAACCCACTGTTGGAAGGATAAACAATTACTGGCTAAAGAAGTTTTACATAAAGCACAGCAGGGCATAAGAGTGGACTCCAAAATTTCCTGAATGACAGGGTTGTCGTAGTCCCCAGGGGAGAAAGTGAAGGACACGTTCACAGAGACCTCCGTGCACTGCCTGGTAACAGATTTCAGGCCTCAGCGCAGGGAAGAGACCAGAAGCAGAGCCTCCCGCCACCCGGGGTCCAGGACACGGAGGACAGATGCTGCAACAGCCAGCATTCAGTTCAGCATTTCATATGAAAGAATTCAGATTTTTCTCAATTACTTCCTATAAATCAAACTTCCTGTGATCCTGCTTCTATTATTTACAGTATTTAGAATCATTCTAGGAAGCGGCACCTCTACTGAAGAACAAACACTGACTCCTGGTCCTACACCCGTCTAACATCCCCACTCTATTCTTCAAGGTGAAACTCTAGAAGACGATGCTATTTAAAATACAATTCATATGAAGTTGGTTAGAAACCACTCACAAAATATCTTGGGCCTTCTAACCAACTTCGAATCAATAGCATGATACAAAGATTTTATTGCTGTAAAGCCTAGGATATTTTGTAAGTGGTGTCTTTGTAACACTAGCTTGCAAGGGGCTATGTTCTAACATTTTTCATGTCAACATCTCCATTTTTCTCTCTATGGTCCATATTAAGAATTGAGGTAGAAAATACCAGTTCACTAACACCAAACATTATTGAACACTCACAGGGTAATACTGATGTGGGTGCTACTAGACTTTTACCTGGGACTTGACAGTCTCAATTTGTCCTAAGGTACAGTATTCAATCTAGTAAATATTAAAACTTACTAGTTTAATGAAGGTTATTTATATACCATTGTACCAGAAAGCCATGGTTGGATTGACTATGGGCACTCAGCAGAACTTACTTTCTTTGGCTGTGAATAAATGGGATACAACTGTTTTATTCTAAATTGTAGTTAAACTGAGAGAAGATTAAAAGTGCTATTTGCTGGTCCTACAAAAACATTACTAAATTGGTTAGTTCTTCTGTCTACAACTGATATCTCAAGAGAATCCTTTTAAATTTAAATGGTTGACATTGATGCGGTCACTGATGTGATGTATGTTGAGAAGGAATATTAACTTCAACAATCACCTTGCAACAATATCATCATGGAGAGACCTGACTGCCTGAGGTCCGCCTATGGAAAATATATGTACTTTTACTTTAGTCAAATTACTTTTCAGTGTCCGATTTCTTAATTTTATGTATTTGAAATCTTGCGAATTAAGAATATCTATAAATATATAGATATTTAAAACTTTATGATAATAAATGTAATTCAGCAACACGATTCAGCAATTTTCTTTTCAGGGGCGCCTGGGTGGCTCCGTCGGTTAAGCATCTGACTCTGGCTCAGGTCATGATCTCCCGGTTCATGAGTTTGAGTCCCGCATCAGGCTCTGTGCTGACAGCCCAGAACCTAGAGCCTGCTTCCAATTCTGTATCTCCCTCTCTCCCTGCCCCTTCCCTGCTCACACTCACTCTGTCTCTTAACAATAAATAAATATTTTAAAAAAAAATTTATTTTCAGAACAAGATAGTTAGGTACATCAAATTTATATATTACTTTGTAATGGTAAAGGCTCTAAAAAACTTTAAGCTACTTCAATTCTATACCTCCTTTTTTCCCCACAGGACACACAAGAGAATGTGATGTTATATTAACCCTCTGTGTGAATTTTTGCCTTATTAAACATTGTGCCTCATTTTATTAAAAGTGTTCTCTTGGGGGAATAATGCAATTCTAACAACAGCAATTTAATAATTGCTTTTGAACATATCTGGTACTCTAAAACTGAGAAAATTATTTATAGGTAAGAAAATATGACAACACACTCTAAAAGCTGTGTGTTGTCACATGATGTAGAACTAGAAAAAGCAGTAAGAAGCCGGGGACCAGTAGGAAATGAAGTGTGCACAGGGCTGCTTCCTCCCCATCTAAAAACCAGCTGCCGTGTACCCTGGCTTCTACAGAAGTAGGGACCCAAGAGAAAGCCTAACTTTAAACTGGCTTCGTGGTTGTTCAGCTTTGTGTTTGTTTCAGGTTGTTCACCTGAAAATAATGGGGACTAGAAGCTAGTTCTAATAATCCTCAGAAAATAAAATTTAAGTTTCAAATTATTCAAACAGAAGTTTCTTACCTGAAACAATCCAACATGACTAGAGATTACAAGAGACTTCTTAAAATTGTGTTAATACAGGTGTGCAGAGTAGTAAACTAAGAAGGTATTTCAAAAAAGAGATAACAGGTTTTTGACATTACATATTAAATGTTTTAAAATATAAGAAATATGTAGAGGTACCTGGGTGGCTCAGTTAAGTATCTAATTTCGGCTGGGGTCATGATCTCACGGTTCGTGGGATCGAGCTCCGCATCAGGCTCTGGGCTGACAGCATGGAAATCTGCTTGGGATTCTTTCCTTCTGTCTCTCTGCCCTTCCCCCACTTGTGTGCACGTGCACACTCTCTCCCCCTCTCTGCCTCTCTCTCAAAAATAAACTTAAAAAACAGGTTAAATTATAAGTACAATAGAAAAATAAATCACCTTAAACTTTATGTACTCTATAATTTAAAAAGACAACACCTCTAATGATAAATAAAATGCCTGAAAAATTAAATATGGTATCAGTGGAAATCCCAAATACATTAATCTCACTTGTTCCTACTGAAAGGATCGGGTAAAGTAGACGTGCTGCATGTCAAAACCCAAAAATTAAGGACTTGATCTCCCAGACACCGTTTCTCAGGTGCATTTCTGAGACGGAAAAAAAATCAACAGGCAGATAAGAATCTACAAAAAAAACTAAAAAGTTCACAGCAGCTTTCAAGCCAAGATGGTTTCCATGCTCACCCTTTCATTAAGCCTTCTTCCTAAAAATCTTTCTACAGCCATTAAATGGGAAAACCATGTTTAATATCCCACTCTAACATCCCTTCTGATGAGTATCAGGATGGTCTGGATCTGTGCAGGCTACAACTCCATTCATCTAGGTCTCTCTTCACCATATGGTTCTCATATTACTTTATTTTAGATAATAGTAAACACCTACTGAATTCTGAAGCCTCAGTACTTACAGCTACTTCCAAGAAATTAGCTACTTCCATCCAAATTGAACTTATTTAGCAAAGGGAATGCTAAAAGCTTCCTCAAGACAATGACTTTTCCCTCTAATATAGCAAGAACACTCTATTGTTGGAGTGAATTCTGAAAATTCTCAGACATTTCTATATGTAAGTCTTAAAATGAAGATTGTAAGTTGGCCCCAACACCTGCACCAAGTTATCTTCATAGTGTGACTGCCAATAGTGACAGCAAGACAATGAGCCAATCATTGATGCCTGCTCTCAGATTACTAGCTGTCATTTACCAGAGAGATTGGAATTAACCGGAACTTTGCATTTGGAAAGTTCTGATTACCAGGAGGTACCTAACAGTCCTTTCTTCCCACCTCCTACTTTTTGTAAGGAGAGTAGGCATAGTGTTAAATTCTTTTATTACTCTGTGCTTTTTCAGGATTATAAATGTACATTTGGAGGATGAAGGTATAACAGTAAAAAGAGCCCAGTAGTTGGTAGGTTTTAGGGAAACAGCAGCCAAATAGAGTGTAAGTGTTGCAGTCATACACTTGAACTCAAAACCCATTTGATCGTGTATGCTGTGTGACCTCTGGCACTGGTACTTAACGCACTGGGTCCAGCTGTCTCCTTGTAAGTCACAGGGTACTTACAACTGTACTGTCACAATGTAACTTATCATATAATCATACCGTAATAACACTTCTCTCCTTGTGCTGTAGCGAAGACTGAACCAGAGTATAACTGCCTAGTAAAGTAGGTGTTCGCTAAGTGACACCTTCTTAAGAAAATGGTGCTGCCACAAGCATGGTGTAGATGATAGAACCTGGCTTTCTAAAACTGCCTGGAAGGTGAACTTCTCAAAGGACCTAATGTCAATACACAGCAAATTAAAATATATTTATGACAGATTCTCCTGCTATAAATCCCTGTATCTTCCTGATTAAAAAACAACAACAACAACAAAAACAAACTTAGCATTTTTTAATCCCAATTGTGAGAATTAGCATTAGGTGACTAACTTCCCACAAATCCATTAGAAATTTTGAATATTCTTGTGTTTACATGATACATGCCTACCTAGGTAAGAAGATCCTTCCCTCGTTATATTTTAAATTTACTTAGCATGTAAGCATATCAAACTGGGGAAAATATTAAAATTTTTAAGCGGGTCTACCTTTCACTAAATACTTAGATAATATCTGAAGAACATAAAAAAGTATTAATCACAACAAAGTTGTTTTTAAAAATCCTCATGTGATGAACATAATAAAATCACAAAGTTACAAACCAGAATAAATCTGAAATCAGTGTTAAAACCTCAAAAGTAATCTTAACTCAAATGCAATATACTATTCCATGGCACCTATCCTTACTTTCTTCTGTCACCTTTCACTTGCTTCAGTAATTGTTACCTAGCAAGTGTCTAAAACATAAAGAACAATATTTATGTTTCCATAAAGAACAATGTTTAATGAACGAGATATTAAAACATTCTACCTATTGTCAGAAAATACAACATTTTAATGTAATCTTATGAAACAGTATGGAGTAATGTGAACTACAAAAGCATTTATTTAAAACAAAATTAGGTAACCTACTATATTTAAATATTACTCAGTTCACAAAATAAATAAAACACCACACAAGTTTTCATCAATACACATTTTTCCAATATAACGTGATCTGCGAGATATATTCCTCTCAACACTGAAGAACAGAGGAGTCCTAGGATGCCTGAAAAATGTAGACTTAACAGTATCCCATTACCTTTATAATTTCTTTAAATTCATGTTAAATTAGGCAAACATTTAACCTTTTACTACTGAATATAAAATATAATACAATGAAAGACTAAATGTCTAAATGTTTATTAGTTCCACATAGATTAGTTGTAAAATTGAGGTAAATAAGTATCTAACAATATACTAAATGTCCCTACTAAATAATGAACTACTACACAAATACTTTTTAACGTCCAAGTAAACATACAGACTATTTACACTTGTAAATAACTTTTGCATTAAGTATAATACAGCATTTTCACAATAAACAACTTTTCAAGAATTTTCTGCCTGAAAAATTATTCGTAACAGGCACACATATGTGTGATAAGATCTTTCCTTACGGCGGTACGACACGTTTAAAATAATACAGCTAAGACTTGATTACTCAAAAAGACCATACTCTTGGGTATTTAGATTTGGATTGTTCTCTCCCTCCCATTAAGCTTCGTTTGTATCACTTTACCTCCTATCACAGGGATCCTCAAACTTATGTTCTACAGAGCACATTCTCTCACAAAACCCCTCGTTTGCCCACTTCTTGTTAAAGAGCGTACGCTGGAATGGGGTGTGGTAGGAGGTGGTGGGGCCTCTCATATTAAAACAAAGACTGCTGTGCTGTAGGATTTCTAGAAGTGGAACAGCATATGTAAAGTACTTTGCACAATGGCTAAGACTCAATGAATATACACCATTTGGTCCATATTATTACGGTATTCATTTATGTGATGAACTTGTAGATACCAAATGTTTCAAAAATCAAGACCAAAACCACTGATGATATAGAGAACCTTTAGATCACTAATGACTGTCACGAAATCACTGCACCAAAGCAGATTTGTTTTTTAAATTTTGACAACGCCACCACAAAAAGTAACTTAAAGTTACTGCTCAAGACATACAGGTAAAAATTAAACTCAATTCAGTTATTTTTTACTTGTCAAAATTCCTAGTAAAAATATTGGTGAAGGTTATGAATTCCTCTTCCAAATGAAGAGATGACAAGCAGTTATTCTTTATTCAGAAAGTCCTTCTGCTTCAAGTAAATATAAAACATATGACCTGAAGCGGTTACAGACAAGGTGACAGATGTGAGAAAAGAGAAAATGATTCACTGATTACCAACAGTTACAACAAGAACTCACACCGTGTACTTCAGTTACCCAGACTCTTCATCAAAGATACAGAAGTCAGGACAGGTGGGTGCCAGGCACGGGGGGAGGCAGGTAGGGAGTCAGTGTTTGTATGACTGGATATTAAGTTTTACAAAACGAAAAGAACTCTGGAGATGGACAGTGGTGATGGCTGCACAACAGTGTGAATTTAATATCACCAGACTATACACTTTAAAATTAAGATGATAAATTTTGTTATGTATACTTTACCAGTAAAAAAAAAAAAAAAAAGAGTAAAAGCAAAAAAAAAGTAATGATGAAAAGACCCTTAACACTGCTTCAAGTAAATGAACCACAAGGACTACAACAAACAAATGCTTATTTTCCAACTTTCTGAAATGACTAAAGTTGAAAACACAGATTCCGAGGTGCACACCACCACAAATCGGTAAACAAGACACACGTGAGCACGATGTGCTGTAATTTCAGAGCTTCTCTCCTGTACACATGAGTTTAAATTATTAGCCTGAATTTTACTCAACTGAACTGAATTAGTCTAATAGTGATCCATGCACCCATAGGCCTATGAGGTAGATACAATTACTATCATTCCTGTATTCCAGATGGGGAAACTGAGACCAGGAATGGTAAATGTAGTTAATTTGCCTGCTGTTACTTTGACAGAGGAGATTCAGACCCAAGTCATCTGGCTCAGGGATCATTTTGCTATGCCACCTCTCTGATCTAAATGACAAAAAAAAAAAAAAAAAAAAAATCTAATCACCCTATTAAAAAAAGTTCAGTGTTAAGTCCAAGTTAAGGTTTTCAAATAGTGAAAAGTGTTTAGCTATCATAAGGCAAAGTCTGACCATTAACTCCATTTTTTTTTTCCAGATACACCCTCTTTACCTAAATGACATTTACTATGTAGAATTTAATGGATGGATAGTAAAGGAAGGTAAAGGAAATAGGACGCCAAAGGTTTAGGTCTTTAAGCAATATGAAGGCAGCATCTGATACCTCTATTACAAAAGCCGGAATTCTTCATTAACTTAATGTCTCAAGGTATGCCAAAGTGCATGGGTGTCTCTATTACAGTGCACGTGAGAGAATTACCTGAACAACCCCTAAGGAAAAAGGGGTAGAGTTAGGAAAGAGTTTACATAAACACGTGTCAATTCAAGGAAATCGGAAAAAAGACACCCCACTCCAAGTACCAACATAACCAGGTCCCAGGAATATTCAGCATGAGCTCAGAAGCGAAAATTAACATTTTAAGCGACCGTTCTCTGTAAACCATTTACAGGTGTATTTAAACACGTTGCAACAGGTAACTGCAGAAATAAATTGCCCACTTTACGGAATGTGAAAGGGAGATTCAGTTTTCTCATGAACATCTATGGGGAGAAAGTACCATGTAAAAGACAGAAATCCTCTGTTAACCACAGGTAGAGTTAAGAAAAAAAAAAAATTGATTCTCTCATAATCACATCCCACATCTCCTACTCTTTGAATCTCTAGCCTAACCATCCTATAAAGGATCCACCAAAAATGACCATAACCAGCGCCAATTCGCCAAAGACGTGGAAAATAACATGCCTGTACAAAATTCATATTCTATCTTCTTACTGTACAAATTAGAATTCAGAAAAACCACAAAGGTGACAGTGCTTACCAGAAAGCAAACTTTTAAAGTACAACCAAGACTGTCTCCTCGATAACTTCCAACCTTTAGAGTCAATGACCCCAAAACCCGAAAAGGTTATGCATCCCACATTTAGTAAGCTACAACTACTTCATTTCTCACTTTAAAACCAAACAAGCCTTTTACTTTCTGCTTTTCAACAGACTAAATTCTTTTTAGGCAGGCTTACTGTAGGATGCAAAACACCGGATGAAGCGGACCTAAGGGCCCAGGACCTAAACCTCGGGGCACCCGTGGGTCCCTCCAACCTGCAGGCACCTGCCCTGAGCGCCCAGCCAGACCTGGGCCCAGGCCCCACGAACACCGCACCGCGGGTCGCACGGGGGTGGGGGTGGGGGGCGCGAGGGGCCGTCCACGTGGAAGCCGGGGTCCCGGGCGGGCCTGCAATCGGCGGCCCCGCTCCGGACGCCGCGCCGAGGCCCGGGAGGACCTGTTGAGGAGACGGAGGCCTGGCGGCCGCCGAGGCTACCCCACAGAACGCGGACCCGGCCCCGCCTGGGTCCTCGGGGCCCGCCCTGCCCCGGCCGCGGCCGCCGCCCTCCAACAACAAGCCGCGACGGCCAGCGCGCCGCCGCCCTCCCCCACTCACAGGGCCGCGCATCCGCGGACCCCGGCCCGAGGGCCCCAGGCCTGGCCGCGCGGGAAGGGCCGGCCCGGCGGGCGGCGCTCACGCGACTCCCCGGCTTCCGGCCCGAGCAGGCCCTGCACGGTCCTCCTCCTGCGGCCCGCCCCCCCTCCCGGACCTGCCGAGGGCGAGGGGGCGCGGGCGGGATCCCCGCAGGCCCCGCCACCCCCGCCCGCCTGCACAAAGCCCGGCGGGCCACTCGGGGCGGTTCTCGGAGGGCGGGCGGCGAGCGCACCGCGCCGGCGGCCCGAGAGGCTGCAGCCGGGGCCGGGCTCCACAAAGCGACGGCGCCACCGCTCGGACGCCCCCGCCCGCGCCCCGCGCCCCGCGCCGCCGCGGCCGAGTCTCCCACCATTATGCTCCGGTCCTCGCCGCCGCCGCCGCCGCCGCGCCCGGCCCTCCCCCTCCGCGCCCGGCCCCGCCGCCGCCGCGCCGCCTCCTTCCCGCCGCCGCCGCCGCCGCCGCCTCCCGGGCCCAGGCCTGCGGGGCGCGGGGGGGGGGGGGGGAGGCTCCCCGCCTCCCGGCCTCCGCGCCGCCTCCGCGCCGCCTCCCCGCCCCGCCGCCGCCTTCCTGCCGGGCCTGCCCGCCGGCTTCGCGGGCCCGGCCTCCGCCTCCCCGGGCCCCCGGCTCCCCGCCGCCCTCCCCGACTCCGCGCTTCAGGGGCGCCATGTTGACAAGCCACCGCCGCGGACACCCGCGCGTTCCCGGCCGGGAAGGCGCGGCGGCCGGACCGGGGACTCGGGGGGCCCGCCGCCGCCCGCACTTACGGGGTCTCGGCGCCGCGCGGCAGGCCTGGGGGCGGGAAGTTGGGGCGCCGCCGCCGGGGAAAGTTTGCGTCCTGCGAGGCCGCGGCGCAGCTCACATGGCGGTGGGTGCGCGGGGCGGCCGCTCGCCCGGCCCGGCCTCCTCCACCTCCGCCCGCCCGCCCCCGGACTTTATTGTGTGGCCGGGCCGGGCGGGCCGCAGGGTGCGGGCCGCGCGGGGGAGCGGGCCGCGGGGTGCGGGCCGCGGGCTCCCTCCCGGCCGGGCCGGCGCCGCGCACGCCCACACCCACCTTCCCTCTGTCCTGTCCTCGGTGCCTGTCTCCGAATTTGCTTCAGCATATTCTTACATATCCACACATGCACTCGAGAGCAGCACACACGTGAAGGCTACGTACGTGCGGGCACGCGGGAGCCGGCGGCCCAGCGCACAAAGCGCCCGGCGCTCGCAGCATCGTCAGGCTCCGACCTGCGGGGCTGGGGGCGAGGCGGCCGCGTCTGCTCCGGTGGGCCGCGCGCCCGCAGGGCCGCCGGCTCCCGCAGGTCGGCAGATCCCGTGAACGTGGGGGCGAGGTCTTTCCAGCTCGGCCGTCAGAAACAATTGCAGGGAGGTGCTAGATTCCTCGTTCCAGGCGCGCACAGCCAGGACTGCGAGAGGAACAGGACCACCCGTTATCCACCTGGCTACACCCGTACAGGTGTAAGGAGAAGTATCTGTTTCAGTTTGTAATCCTACATCTAACCAGAGGAGATCCCAGTGAATGCTTTACTGAGACTCAGAGATAAACAGACTTTTACAGATTTCACATATTTTCCATAATGACCTTTCTCCGGTAGGACTTTGGAAGGAAGACCGACCTATCAGCCAAAATTTCTTACTCTGGTTCTCCTTGGACATATGTACTGAAAATCACTAGGAAGAGACCGTTCAAGAAATTTAAGGATTCTAATCCAATTTATCAATCTTCTTTCATACCTGGTCGCTAAGCCTAAGAATTTGGAAATGGGTAGTACTTGAATAGGTGTTCTATGATGCACACCACTCAAGGAAACCGTCTTTCCACACTCAACCCTGGATCTGATGCGTCTCACAGAGTTTTTGGTTAGATCAAGAGATGTCACAAGATAATTTTAAATCATTTTTACAGATTAATATATGTCTTTACGATTCAGGAGAGGAATTAAATGGTGTCAGAAAAAAATCAAGTCATACCTGATATGTAAACACTGGCCCAGAAATTCTAACAATGAACAGCTTTAAATCATCTTTTTTTTTTTTTTAAGTCATCTATAAAATAGAGGACTGCATGGTTCTGTGTATTTCCCGGAGGCTGCTCAAGTAAGACAAGTTCATGTATGTGTAAAAAAGGAAGCTTACCTTTTAGGAAAGAAGTGACTATGATTCCACATTTTCCTCCAGTTAAATTGTTTAGGCATCTTTTCAGTGTTCATACTCAGATCTTATCTCTCATTCTATCTAATCTAAGTTAGTTTATCCTCAAATTCCCAAATAGTTTATCCCCAAACTCCAAATTTGGACAATTCCCCAAATTGCCTAGAATTTAGCCCTTGGTTCCATTTTCCCTTCAGAACAGTTTCATTTACCTCATTTTTCTCTCAGCTGAGTGAATATGGAGGAGGGGATATGGTCTGAGCCAATGGTTTGGTGTCAATAATTTAAGTTTGGGGCGGGGGAGGGAGTTGAGGAAGACCCAGAATACCAAAATAGTTATTCCATACAACTCAGATTATACCGTGAGTTTACCATCTGACTGCAAAGAGAGGGCAAAGGTGTCAGAGGGGAAAAAGAAGAGCAGCCAGCCATAAGGAGTGGTTTGCATCAACTAGGACATGTTTCAGAGATTTAGCACCTCCCAAGGAAGGACCCACAACAGGCCTAATCCTTCCCAAATCCTACCACCAGTTTCTACCCTTAACTAATACTTGACCTGATCAGCGTATTGCTTTGTCCAGCTTCTGCTTTAAGAAATATTATTTGAATAGAAAAGGCATACATTATCTGACAACTTAATGTGGAAATTTTGTCTCTTTAAAAAATAAATCAAATTATATCCTTACCTTGCACTAAACAAACCCAAATGACTTGAATGTCATTGTAAAAACTAAAAATCATTTCTCAATAGGTTCAAGAAACTATAGGTGGATATTTGTAATATTGAAGGTGAATAAGAATATCTGAGACCTAAAGCAGTGATTTTTATCACAAAAAATGAGTAGTAAATTTGGCTGTATAAAAATTTATGAACCCTGTAAGTCCAAACCAAATACAGACCTACTTAATACGCCCATGGGAGCTACAACTTTTATACCTCTAAAGAGTTTCTCTAATATCCTCCTTCCTGCTTTGTTCACCTACGAGGACCAATTCCAATTTCTTGGGACTGGTAGGGTTGGGGCTACTTCACAGCTATAGCCTTGGGGTCTCCTGTTGAGTTCTTGCCTCAGAGTGTTCCCGGTTTGCTAGCATGTAGCAATAATGAGTCCAGGGAGGTGCTACTGAAATGCATTGCGTTTATTTATTTTGCCTTTTTCAACATAATAGTTTTGCATTAAAGATTGTTTTCCATTAAAGATTGACTTATATAAATATTGAGTACTGTATATACGCTTTCAGAACATAGTCTTAAGTATATAATGCAGAATAACTAACCGTATGAAAAAGCTTCAGGAATGCAAATGAACAGCACAAAATAGAGAAACTGATAAGTAGAAGTATTACATTGTGTTACCCTAAGTAATGTAAACAAGTGAAATAGACAGGTCTCAATGAGACTTGGTGTTTTTCATGAATGGGGACTCCAGAATACATAGCATATATTTTGATTTAAAGTAATAGTAACTACATTTTCAACTTACAAGAATTTTTTTTCAATAACAGATTACCCTTGTAAGTGGAAAGACTGTGCAAGTAAAATTTAAAAAGCAAACAAACTGGGACTATATATATATGCAAGAAATGAGAACTAGGGTAATAGTTCTTAGATATAAAAAGCTACTTCACATCAGTAAGATATACACCAACGTATAGGCACCTGGGTAGTTCAGTTGGTTGAGCATCAGACTTCAGCTCAGGTTATGAGCCCCGAGTAGGGCTCTGTGCTGACAACTCAGAGCCTGTGGAGCCTGTTTCGGATTCTGTGTCTCCCTCTCTCTCTGCCCCTTCCCCACTCGTGCTCAGTCTGTCTCTCTCTGTTTCTCTCTCTCTCTCTCTCTCTCTCTCTCTCTCTCAAAAATAAATACATATTGAAAAAATTAAATATATATGTATATATGTGCACCAACATTATCCTCCTCAAAGAAGGGACAAAAGCCACTGGTGATTTTTAAAAGAAGAACTATAAACTATTAGCAAATATTGACCAATATTCAAATTAACACTAAAACGACAAAACAACACAACACTGCTTTTTTTCAAATGGCAGAATTCTTCAGTGGTCATATTATTGAGGGTGAGAGACATGGAGACTCATTCATCACTGAACTGACTTGTTATGAACTCTCTTAAGATTGCAAGAGCCTGAAAAATATTCCTGCCGTTGACCCCAGATATCCACATTTAGAAACCTATCATAAAGACTCTATTTGCGAGATAGGCAAAAATGTATGAACACATTGTTCATGTCTGTCCCTACTTAAAACCAACGATTTTCTGCTGCATTTTGAATAAAATCAAATCCTGTTCTTGGGCTTGCAAGGCCCAGCAATTTCTGGCACCTACTTAGCTCCTAAATTTAAATTCATTGTGCATTTCATTCCTGTCTTGTTGACCTTTGTCCCATCTCAGAATGGTACAGAGTTTGTACCTCCAGAAGGAGGGTCTTCTGGATCATCTTTCTCCCATCTTCCTGGGGATAATCCTACTCATCAGGTATCTATCTGCTGGACTGTCACTTTTTCCAAAAGGACCTTCCAGAGCCCCCAATTTAAATTGGCCTATTTTTCTATCTTAATGATATATTTACCTCAGTGTAAATATAGTGTTATTAGATTTAGTGTTTCCAGTCTGATGAGAGGATTGTTCTCTATAGAATACCCTGGCCCCCAACAAGTGTGGTTAAATGGAAAAATGCCACAGATAAGATTGGTGATTTCATTGCACTTGATAGAACACTGTCAGGATATTACTGTTTTGCTTTTAAATAACATACTAGTGGTTCTGTTGATCAAGTATCATAGTCCTTCTTAACACATCTTAATTAAAACTACATGTTAATCAGATCATGTTGTACTTAGGTTGCTCGAGGGCTGTGAAGTAAAGAATCTGGTAAATGCAGGTCTCCCAAACTTTGAGAGGTCTATGTAATGTTCTCCCTGTCCATGGATGCCTGTGTGTGTTTGTGTGTGTATAACAGAACAAGTATGTATACCTGGGCTGATATTCTTGGAGCACATTAATATGTTTTTCACCTTTGCATTTCCACGCACAAGGTCGTTTGTTAGCCCAC
This sequence comes from Acinonyx jubatus, assembly GCF_027475565.1. Taxonomy (NCBI): domain Eukaryota; kingdom Metazoa; phylum Chordata; class Mammalia; order Carnivora; family Felidae; genus Acinonyx; species Acinonyx jubatus. The sequence continues at coordinate 99,105 of NC_069387.1, read as the reverse complement.
AGTACCTGCATACCTTGGAGGCCATTAGGATTGCCACAGCGCGAATGGACATAGAAGAAAAGTTAACACTAAGCTGCTGATTACTCCAAATAGGAAATTTTAATCTGCTGCAAGACAATAGGGCTGCAAGCATGGCTTTATTGAGAGAGAACATGATTCTCCAAGTTGTTTTTTCTCACTTTCAACATATTTAAGAACAGGTCTGGGGGAGCCTGGGTGGCTCAGCTGGTTAAGAGTCAGACTTCAGCTCAGCTCATGACTTCCTGCTCGTGAGTTCGAGGCCCATGTAGGACTCTGTGCTGACAGCTCAGAGCCTGGAGGCTGCTTCTGATTCTGTGTCTCCCTCCTTCTCTCTGACCCTCCCCAACTCACACTCTGTCTCTCTCCCCTTCAAAATTAAATAAACATTAAAAAACAAAAAAAGAACAGGTCTGGCATAGTGGACCACTGAATCTCACCACCTAGGGTAGGGGCTGGGAGAGAAACCAAGGGAGAGAGGAGTCAGGTTGTGGGTGGTGGGGTATGAAATGGCCTGGGGGGAGGCACTTTTTCCAAATACTTGGAACTCAGAAATATTTAATGAACTAATGAATGAGGTTCATCACAATGTTTTTTGTATTATCAGTAAAGTCAAATGGAAGGATTTAAAACATCTAGCATTAGAAACTGTTAATTGGAGGGGCACCTGGGTGGCCCAGTCGGTTGAGTGTCTGACTTCAGCTCAGGTCATGATCTCACGGTTTGTGAGTTGGAGCCCCTTGTCGGGGCTTCTTAACACATCTCTGTGCTGTCAGCTCAGAGCCTGGAGCCTGCTTCAGATTCTGTGTCTCCCTCTCTCTCTGCCCCTTCCCTGCTTGTTCTCTGTCTGTCTGTCTCTCTCTCAAAAATAAACATTTAAAAAAAAAAAAAGAAAAGAAACTGTTACTTGAAAAAATATATAAAACCACTTAAACAGGGGTGTCTGGGTGGCCCAGTCTGACTCTTGATCTCAGCTCAGGTCTTAATCTCAAGGTAATGAGTTCAAGCCCTGAGTTGGGCTCTGTGCTGGGCATGAAGCCTACTTAAAAAAAATGTATACATATGATTTCCATTTTGTTAAATACTAGAAGTAAATACTGTGGAAGAAAATGTTAATGCATATTGCTTTGGGTTGCGGGTATCTTATTTTTAAAGAATCTTTGCTTATAATCAGGAAAAAAAATTGTAATAATACTAGCCTGAGAGACTGGTTGTTCCCCATTTATGGAATGACACAGTGTAGATATCCCTCACTTAAAAGAATATCTACTTCTGGGGCGCCTGGGTGGCTCAGTTGTTTAAGCGACCAACTTCAGCTCAGGTCATGATCTCATGGTTTGTGAGTTCAAGCCCCACCTTGGGTTCTGTGCTGACAGCTTGGAGCCTGCTTCAGATTCTGTGTCTCCCTCTCTATCTGCCCCCCACCCCCAGCTTGTGCACTCTCTCTCTCTCTCTCTCAAAAATAAGCATTAAAAAAATTTTTTTTAAAAAGAATATCTACTTTTCAGAAAAGTAACTATAAAATTAAGTTGTATAGATTCTTATTTTCCACTGATTCTTTAATGTATAGAGATCTGGGGCTGCAATCTATACAGAGCTCACATCCCAAAATTTACATGAAAAGGCAAAACATAGAACTATTAGGTAATTGAAGTTAATGAAACTGACTATAAAATAGATGAGGTGGTTGTCACAGGAGAAGGTCATCACGAGAAAAGGCTGACAAATGTACTACTTACCAATTACTAACTCATCCAAAGTGAGTTTAAGTAATTACTGCTTTAATGACTACATTGTCACGATAGCCAGGCAATGAAATCTTATCCAGGCATTATTTGTAGAAAACAGATCAAGAGCAGAGGAGGAACATCTCGCAGGCAGAAACAGCACGTATGATATCTCTGAGAAACCCATTTCAAAATTCACCAATCCAGAAAGAATCAAGAAGTAAAGATTTGTGTGTGTTTAATACCACCAAACATATATGTTTGCAATGTAAGATATTAGCATGGCAATTTGTTACTGGTAATAAAGTGTGGCATATGAGTGAAATTGAAAGTTATACCTGTAATAATATCCTTTTTTTACTCACTCACCTTAAGGACACTTCCTGATGTGGGAAAGAAAGAGATGATACTGAAACTCGCATCCATGGGAATGTGTGGTCTAGGTGAACAGCATCTCTTAAGTGTACTACAGCTCCCCATCCCCAAGAGGATAAGAACCATTTTTTAATAAAGGGGAGATACTAACGTGAGTGTCCATGTGCTGGCCATTATAGAGGGCAGAGCGATAATGTCTCTCAGGGGCCAATAAAATGTTTTCTAAGACTGTACCTTCATTTTACTAATTTGGTTTGAGTTTATTCTGTACCTTTCTGGCTTCCCATTGGATTTTGCCATAGTCTTTTATATTAGATATTGATGTTTTAGATAGAAATACAGTTTCTCCTTATCTTCCCTAAATTAGCATTCTGATATTAAATTACTATATAACAAGTTTAGTTAGTGTTGCTTAGTTTCTCAGTGCCTAACTGTCTGTGGATGATTAAAAATCATGTTTTCGAAAATAAAAAGCTGCGGACCAAACCTGGTAATGGCAATTAGTATTCATTGAAGTTGTCATCCTTTGTGACTCAGACTGGAATAGGCATTGTGCATATTTTAATTTCAGAAACATTCCAGTATAAAATAAGAGATCTAGGGGCACCTGGGTGGCTCAGTTGGTTGAGCGTCCGACTCAGCTCAGGTCATGATCTCACAGTCCTTGAGTTCGAGCCCCACGTCAGGCTCTGTGCTGACAGCTCAGAGCCTGGAGCCTGCCTCGGATTCTGTGTCTCCCTCTCTCTCTGCCCATAACCCACTCACATTCTGTCTCTGTCTCTCTCAAAAATAAATAAAACATTAAAAAAATAAATAAAAAATAAATTTAAAAAAAATAAAATAAGAGATCTATTTCCCTGGAAAGCCCGAGTCCCCTACTGCCTGTGTGGTACGTTGGACCTGTTCCTCTGGGCTGCTGGGTTTCAGGGTCTGACCAAGGCATTTCTTCAGGGTCCTTTGTGTGTCTCCTGCTTCCGTCTGTGAATATGCAGTGCTACTAGATGTAGGCCGTCCTGGGGGCCCCTGGGTGGCTAAGTCAGTTGAGCTGTTGAGCGTCAGACTTCTGCTCAGGTTATGATCTCACGGTCTGTGAGTTCAAGCCCCGGGTTGGGCTCTGTGCTGACAACTCAGAGCTTGGAGCCTGCTTCAGATTCTCTGTCTCCCCTTTCTTTGCTCCTCCCCTGCTCTCTTTCTCTCTCTCTCTAAAAAATAAATAAACATTAAAAAAAAATAAGTAGGTCCTAGAGGCGCCTGGGTGGCTCAGTTGGTTGGGTGTCCGACTTCGGCTCAGGTCATGATCTTGAGGTCTGTGAGTTTGAGCCCCGCATTGGGCTCTGTGCTGACAGCTCAGAGCCTGGAGCATGTTTCAGATTCTGTGTCTCCCTCTCTCTCTGACCCTCCACCGTTCATGCTCTCTCTCTGTCTCAAAAATAAATAAATGTTAAAAAAAATTAAAAAAAAAATAAGTAGGTCCTCCCACACCCTGGTTAATTTGCCTCAGGGCATTTAAAGGAAAGCAGGAGCCCATGTCTTTTCACTGGAAGCTCATCATACAAGATGGAAAGGCTGTTTGTGTGTGCATGTGTCTTTTTTCCTCCAAAATTCCCTCCTAGCCTTTTTCCTATCTCTCTTCTCTAACATGACACAGCGAAAGTGCGTGGGCTTTGGCATTGGAGTGCCTGATTCAAATTCCAACTAACCTTGAGAACTTTTGAGGAAGGACCTCAGTGCCACTACCTGTCAGGAGCATGGATTTTTGGCATCAGATTGCTTGGATCAGAACCCTAACTCCTGCATTCTATAGCTGTTGATCTTGGACAAGTCTCATTATTGTCATCTGTGAAATGGGAATATTATTCTATTTCATTGCATCATTGTGAGGGTTCAATAAGAAAGCAAATGCACTGTTCCCTACTGATGCCCAACCAGAGTAACTGCTTGATAATTAATAGCTACTGTTGGTATTGTCATCCATAAAATGGGGGCAGTAATATCTACTTTACCAAGTAAACTCAGACATTAAGTGCTCCCCTGTCACCATGACACAGGGCACACAGGAGAACAGAAGCCAGGAACCTGAGGACAAGGATGTGCAGATGAGAGAGTCACAGCAGCATCTCCCCTCCCCACCCCCAACTCATTGAGCCCTACTGACCCTCCAACAGCTAAGCCCTCAGACAGGTCCCAGGGACCATCTCGGCTTCTGATGTCCTAGTTGCCACAACCTGGAACAGAAGAATTTTAAATTTCAGCCTGTACCGAGCCCAGCAGGCACTTTCCCAAACATTGCCTTTGACTGGTTATATAACTTTTGGCAAGCAGCAGTTTCTCCTTTGCAAATGGAGGTTTACTAACTTTGCTTGAAGCTTCCCACAAGAGCTAAAATTTTACGTGGAAGTCCAGTTCTACCCCCTCACCTGTTCCTGGAAAGCCTGTTGTTCCTGCCTGCTCCCAACTCACCTGTTCTAAGAGACTTCGTGAATGCCCTTTTATCAGGTAATCCTTCTGGTTCATGCACCTTTCTCTCTACTCCTGCTTTATCTTCTCTCTTTTCCTCGCACTTCTGGTGGTTGGCTTGTTTGGATTTAAATCATTCCTGGCCTCTGCACAGGCACCAGCAGACCCGTTGGCTCCAGATGGAGGCCTTTCTCCTTCCTCTTCATTAAACATTTAATACACCAGGAAATGCACATTTACATGTCTATGTATATCCCCCAGCCTCTCCTCAGGGAGACGTTTTCAATATCTTGTCACTTTTCAGGGAGAACAAAAGTTAGTTACATGCTACACCATCATCTTACGAAGGATTTCATGTAGTGGGTTTACATTAAAATAGGAAACACCTGCACTTACCCATTATTACTAAGGTTTACTCTCTTGGCAATGGTGGGTGAGCACAGCTGATCACATGGAACTCTGAACAGAAGGCCTTCCTTGGTGCTACATTCTACAGAAACCATTTTCTGTCATTACCACCATTTGTGGTGACAAATGAGAACCTGTGGGAAATACTCTCAGCTTCTTGACAACCCAAGACTATGATATATTGTACCTAAGATTTTCTCTTCACTTTCTTCCTTCAGCTTCATGATGGTTGTGTTTCAATAGTGATGCTCCTTCCCACACAAATTCATATTTAAGAAAACATCAGAGTAGCTCCTGCCAGTTACCTTGGAATTTTACTTCATTTTGAAGGATCTTCCATTTTAGGTAGAGTATTTGGATAATTCACATAAAAAATTACAAGTGGTGTTACCTTGACGCACGTTTCAGTGTGGTAATATCAAAAGACTTGAGAGGAATTTTTAAAACCCTCAGGGGACAGGAACATTAGAGGTAATAATTCTAAATAAATAGCTCATGAAAAGATTGTCTTCTAGAAGTCATGAAATATGAAATGCCCTTCTGGGTTGTAATCTTCCCTCTAATATGGGAAGGAGACTGTGTCTTGCTGAATTGTCCAGTGATAAACCCTTAAAGAGCTGAAGAAAATGTTTAAAACATTTTAGATCTCACAGGGGATATGCGTAGTAAGTAAAAACCTAGGGGAAATGAAAAAGAACTGTAGTGGTAAATTACTTTCTTAAAAATTATTATAGACCGAAAGTATTTCTTGAATAACTTGGTCACTGTGCACCTACAGTTTGACGGTCACTTTTGCTCAGGCACAGTATTTAGATTGAGCCAGAGCAAATCTGCACGGAGCATGATTTCCTTGTTTTTTTTTTTCTCTTTTTATTTGATTGCACGAAGAATTTCAAACACAGGAAGCTCTGCTCCCTCGACAGCCGCATGTGAGAAGCCATGCGTTTCTTCCTGTTTCTGCCTGAGTCCATCTACCAGGCCCTTCTCTCTGCTTTGCTGTACCCCCGGGGCTGCCGCCAACCCTCACACACAGCCACGCAGGGCCAGGTTGTCTTTGTGTCCCATTCTCTTTTCTTCCCCCTATTTCGAAAACTCCTCCAGAATATGGGCAAAGAAGGTAAATGAAATAGTGAAACTCAGCAAACTCTGGGGGTTCTTTTTAGTGACTATTTTTTTTTAAAGGACAGTTGCCGAAAGAAAGGGTAATTGAATCTATAGATTGCAATGAGATTTGGGGATAATTATAGAATTTCTCATATATCTACCAATGTACTGAATACTAATTATAAAACTGTTTCAGTGTGTACCTCCATTCTAGGTAAGTCTGTAACTGAAATCAATGCTTGCTGTTTGTTTTAAATGCATCTGTACTTATTTCTGTTTAATATTTAACCAAGAGTTTCTATTCGAGGTGCTTAGTTGTTATATGTTAGACACATTTTGGAATCCTTTGTGTAGACAGCCTATTATTACATCAGAAGACACACACACACACACACACATGCATGCATACACGCACAATAACAACATAGCTAAATAAATTGTGATTTATTCCAGATAGGATTTATGTAACCATTGAAGAAATTATTGCTGAAGGTTTTTTATGTTAAGTGAAAAAGTAGGTATACATTAGGGAAAATGATCACACATATAAAAATAAATATACATATTAATTAAAAAACAGATAAATTACAAAATATGTTAATTCCTGAAAAATAAAATTATATGTGATTTACTTTTCCTTTTTATATTTTAACTTTTTTGATCCTTTATTCAATTAAAAAAAAGGTTGTACTGAAAATGAAATTTTTTGACAGCTCAGAGCCTGGTGCCTGCTTCAGATTCTGTGTCTCGCTCTCTGCCCCTAACCCACTTGCATTCTGTCTCTGTCTCTCTCAAAAATAAATAAACATTAAAAAATAAAAAAAATAAAATTATATGTGATTTACTTTTCCTTTTTGTATTTTAACTTTTTTGATCCTGTATTCAATTAAAAAAAAGGTTGTACTGAAAATGAAATTTTTGATGTTAAAAGATATGCTGTATTATTGTAAATGGTATTTAACAGTAATGAGACTACCCTCAAAAGCAGCATACAATGCAGTTGACAGAACATTTCTTTCCAATTAAAATTTCTATGAATACATTTATTCTGTCAAATATGAACAACTCTACCATTCATAGTAATATTGAATTGAAGTCATTTTTCTCAGTCAAAGAAAATGAATATTAACACCTTCATACTGTTTAACATGACAGCATTATCTTCAGATTCCCTGAGTGGGATTTTTGAAAAATAGAAGTAAAAACGAAGCCAGATATCATAAGTGTGCCCTTTAGGAAAATGGTAATCCAATAGAATAAGCTGGAGTTCAATTAGAAGAAAGTGCTCATAACATTTCATGTCAGTTTTCCCTCAAAGTCAACTTCTAGAAGTCACTTCAATATTTTACATAGAAAATTATAGTGATGTTTAGCTCCTACATCTCATGACAGTAAGAAATTCTATATACGATGATGAGGAATTGCAGTTACAAAGTTTAATTTTTCTATAAATCTTCTCTTGATTATTCATTGCACCATAAGGACCTTTATTCCTAAAACTAGAATATTCTGAGCTCTGCGCAGTAGGGAGTGAGCTGCTCCTCCCTGTGCTAGCTCCTCTAATTCTTAACAATTGGTAACTTCATCACTCACACTTTACTCGGAGGGAAATTGAGATTTAGAAAGATAAAACGTCTTGCCTAGACTCAGGTGGCAAGTGACCCAACTCAAACCTTAGTTCAGGGTTATCTATTGATAAGAATCTGGAGTCTGGACTATTCCTGATATCATTTCAAATGTATTCCTCAGTATTTACCTGTAATGTCACACACACACATATACACCACCCTGCTTCGAGCTAAAATTTCTATTCTCTCCATCAGAACAAAAGATTAAAATTTTTAAATAAAAGATGAACATTCATTAAACAGGGCTTTTTGACATGAGAAAAACTCTAAAACAAACAAGGAGAAAGAAATCCAAAATACTATATCCAAATGACTCAACTAAAATGAAAAAAAAAATTGTTCTCTTTGACCATTTACTCTTTAGGCTCATAAAACTAACAGTTGAGCCCATCTGGGTTATTTCATTTATTATTTCTTTTAGGAAGACTAGTATGTTCAGGTTCTACTCTGGCAAGAATGGGTTGATGATGATGGATAAAGGGAGTGAATCCCAGAGTTACGGTCAGGTGTGAGAGTTACAACTATTTTGTAGCCTGGATGACAAGTTTTTAACATTCTAATTTGAATTGAAATATTTTTATTATTGCTACTTTTATAAGATAACATTCATCTTTGTGTGCAATTCTGTGACATATTCCATTTTTAGGATATAGAACTTGCTTCAGATTTGAGTCTCGATAGTTTGCCAATTGCTTTTGCAATGTTATCTATACTATAAAGATTTGTTCAATTTGAAATAAAACTAATAAAGGATGCTATTTTTTAAACAAAAGGAAAGTTAAAAACAACTTACTATACATGCATCACACATAGGCAACCTAAGGAAATTCACTAAAATCATGTTTTCTTTATCTCTATTAAATTTACTAAATGTATTCTTAAAAGTTGATGTAAGTATGCTGTTCTTAATCTCATAGAAAAATAGGAAGAGTGCTTTCCCTTGATATTTAGATTTTACAAAATATTTTGGAACAATAGATTTTATTTTCCTCGCTCCCTCTCCTTCCCTCTCTTTAGTTCCTTCTTTTGCTTCATGTGAATCTATTCCTTCTTTCTGGAGTGAAGGAGGAAAACTAGTTCCATGTGGTGTCACAGAAAGAAATAAGGAAATGTTCTGGTCATAGGACATGCTCTCCTTTGCTAACAGTTGTTGAGAGGTCAAATAAAACAAGTGCAGCTGGGAAATTTGCAGCTTATTGTCAACCTTCATACAAACGTTTTCACAATGGAAGCCAGTCTGGTGTGGGTTGGAGTCATTATTGATTATTTTCCTTATTTCACAAAAGAAATTTGAAGGAAAACGTTTCGTATGTTTGAGGATCATCTGTTGTCAACGGGATACATGATTAAAGAGAGATGTTTGGTAAAAGGGACTCAGGACTCTGTGCCTGAGTCATTCCAAGTCAAGATTTTGTTGTTTTGCAGATAAACACATACTCAAAAAAAAAAAAGTAACATCCCATTTATTTTGCCATCACTTCTAATATACAATATTGCTTTATTCATGTGTCTGTTCTCGCGCATTATCTGAACAATGGAAAATACTCTCTTTCCGGCCACTAAAGTATAATTAAGATAGCAATTATATAAATAAAATACACTTAATATATATTTATATACGTAACATATATAACCTATTACATATAAACATATAAATATAGATATATAAGTAATATATTTACAGAGAATATATATTATTCTTTCACAGGGATTGTATATATAACATTTAGATACCAAAACTGATATAAAACTTGTATTTTTATATTTATAAGTCGAGTTCCCTAATGTGGAAGCTTAGAAGATTGATTTTAGATCTTTATTCTTTTTTTTTTAATTTTTTTTAATTTTTAAAAATTTATTTATCTTAAGTGGGCTCCACACCATCGTGGGGCTTGAAGTCATGACCCTGAGACCAGGAGTCACAGGCTCCACTGACCGAGCCAGCCGGGCTCCCAGGTCTTTGTTCTTCCCTCATACATGTACTCAGTCTAACATTTCCTCTTGTAGCACTGCTTTGGCTGCATCCCACAGATTTTGATAAATTGTCTTTTTATTCTCATTTAGTTAAAAATATTTAAAAATATTTCCTGAGATTTGTTCTTTGACCCATGTGTTATTTAGAGATGTGTTGTTTAATGTTTTAATGCCCAGATTGTGTCTGTCTGGGAGGAAGCTATGTGCAAGCTGGAGAAGAATGTGTATTCTACTGTTGTGGCATAAAGTCCACTGACCCTCGAACAGCATGGGGGTCACAGGCACTGACGGTCTGCACAACTGAAAATCTGCTTTTGATTCCCCATAAACTGAACCACTAATAGCCTATTGTTGACCAGAAGACTCACTGACAACATACATAGTCAATTAATACATATTTTGTGTGTTGAATACTGTGTTCTTACCATACATTCAGTTAGAGAAGAGAAAATGTTAAGAAAATCGTAAGAGAAAATACATTTTCAGGCCTGCCCTGTACCTACTGAAACAATCTGCGTGAAAGCGGACCCACACAGTGAACACCTTTGTTGTTCCACGGACTACTACTGCTGGCGGGAGATGTCTATCATATCCAGTGGATGGACACTTGTTGAGCTCAACTGTACCTGTACCCATCTGCCTGATGGACCTGTCCATTTCTGAGAGGAGGGACTTGAAGCCTCTGGCTATGAAAGTGCATATTCCCATCCCTCCTGCAGTTCTATCCGTTTTTGCTTCACTTGGTTTGATGCTCTCTTGTTAGATGCAGACACATTTAGAGACTGACTCCTTTGTCATTACATAATACCCTTCTTTATCCCTGGCAACCTCTCTCGCTCTTAAGTCTGCTCTATTGGAAGTTAATGTAGCTACTCCTGCTGTCTTTGGATCAGTGTCAGCATGGTATCTTTGTTTTCCATCCATTTACATTCAATTTATATGCATCTTTATATTTAAAATGGGTTTCTGTAGACAACATATACTTGGGTCTTGCTTTTTAATCCACTCTGACAGTCTCTGTCTTTGAATTGGTGTATTTAGACCATTGACTTTTAAAGTGATTATTAATATGGTTGGATGAATACCTACCATTTTCCTTGTTGTTTTCTATTTGTGGCCCTTGTAGTCTGTTCCCATTTTTCTCTTTCACTCTTTTTCCACCTTTTGTGGTTTTAACCGAACATTTTCTGTGCTCACATTTTCTCTCCTTTATTAGCATACCAGTGGTACTGTTTCCAGCTTTTTGTAGTGCTGGCTTACCAGTTTAAAATATACATTTATAACTAATCCCATTCTACTTTCAAATAACACTAGAGAGGTCGTGGGAGCACCTTATAATAATAAAATAGTCCTAATTTCTGTCTCCCACCCCATTGCTGGCATTCATTTCAGTTACATATAAGCATACACAAGTCTCTCTACATAATATACCTAAGCATACATGAGCAAATACATTGCTACTATTAATATTTTGAATAATCTGTTATCTATTAGATCACTTAAGAATAAGAAAAATAAAAGGTTTTATCTTACCTTCTCTTAGTCTTCTCTAATCCTTTTCCTTTCTTTATAAAAATCCAAGTTTCTAACCTATATTATTTTCTCTCTCTCCAGAGAACTTCTAACATTTCTTGCAAGGCAGGTCTATTGGCAATAAAAATGCTCAATTTTTGTTTGGGTGAGAAAGTCTTTATTTCTTCTTCACTTTTGAAAGGATAATTTCACAGGGTAGAGAATTCTAGGTTGGTGGGGTTTTTTTCTCTCACACTTTAAATATTTCACCCCACTGTCTTCTTGCCTGCATGCCTTCTGAGAGGTGTGATATGATTCCTCTCTTCATTCCTCTACAGGTAAGGCATTTCCCCCACGACCACCCCCTCACCCCGCCAGGCTTTTTTCAAGGATTTTCTTTATCTTTGATTTTATGTAGTTTGAAAATGACGTGATTAGGTGTAGTGGGGTTTTCTTGGCATTTGTCCGGCTTGATGTTCTTTGAGCTTCCTGCATCTGTGGTTTGGGGTCCGTCATTAATTTGGGGGAAATTCTTAGTTCTAATTTCAAATATTCATTCTATTCCTTTCTCTCTGTCTTCTACCAGCATTCCCATGATATGTAGATTATACTCTTGTATTGTCCCACATCCTTGGATCTTCTGGGGTTTTTTTTGTTTTTTGTTTGTTTGTTTGTTTGTTTGTTTTTCTTTTCAGTCCTTGGTGTCTTTGCTTTTCAGTTTTGGAGGTTTCTATTGTTGGATCCTGAAGTCCAGAGGTTCTTTCCTCACCCATGTCCAGTCTCTTAATAAACCGATCAAAGGCATTCTTCACTTCTGTTTTTGGTCTCTAGAATTTCTTTTTTGTTCTTTTTCAGGACGTCCACCTCTCTGCTTACATTTCCCATCCATTCTTGCATGCTGTCTCTTTTATCTGTTAGCATAGTTTTAAATTCCTAGACTGATAATTCCAACATCCCTGCCATGTCTGGTTCTGATACTTGTCTCTTCAGATTGTGTTTTTTTTTTTTTTTTTTTTTGCCTTTTAGTGTGGGTTTCAATTTTTTCCTGATAGACACAATGTACTGGGTAAAAGGAGCTGCAGTAAACAGGCCTTTAGTGATGTGGTGAAGTGGGGGAGGGGAGTGTCATGCCCATGATCAGGTCTCAGTCTCAGCTGGGCCTGTGCCTCCAGACTGTGAACTATACAAGCGCTTTTTTAAAGTTTTTTTTTTTTTTCTCTTTTAGTTGCAACAAGATGGCTAGAATGGGCTGGCATCGGGTATTTTTCCTGTACCCTTCCCTTCTACAGATCCAAGAAGAGTTGTTGATTTTTTCATTCCAGTTAGCATTTGCTTGTTAGGATGAAGTGGTAACTGTCAAAGTCCTTTACATGGGGAACCAGAAACCACATTCATCGGCATATTCAAAATTGTTGGGGGCAAAACTGGGCTTTGTTCTTTAAAATCCTGAATATCAGCAAGCACAGAGAGGATGAGGACCTCTCAAAGAGGCAGTGAGAATGCCAGTTTGAACTTAGACTTTGAGAAAAAATATCTGAGTTTGATTTTACTTACCTACCTGGAGGATTGTAATTCAGATTATAGTTTAGTACCCACTATGTAATGTGACTGTTACATTACACGATGTAATCTGTCCTGGACAAGGTACATACATACTCCTTGGATGACGTGCACATTTAGTTTGTACGTATATGTACCTGACATACTAGGTACCCAACAAACTACAGATTTTAGGATTATTGGGTAAATAATAAGTGCCTAATAAAGATTTGTTCATTTAAAAGATGATAAACAGAATAATATTTCCCTATTAATTCTTGTAGATTTTATTTCTTACTGGAATAACTAAGCTCTTTAGCTGGAAACACCTTTATGGAACACAGGAAAAATTAGGAGAAAAGAGGATTTCTTTGTATTAAATTCCTTGTCACTATGTAATTAATACAAGGCAAAGCTCTTAAAGCTAAATCAAAGGTTAAATATTGGCATACCAGACACAACAAAATTAAATCTTTATGTTGCTCCAACTAACTTAAAAACACAACAGTGGTGATTTTTTTTCCATCCTTGTTTTTCTGCTCTGCAAAACATGCCATCAGAGGGATTACCAGTTGTTTGGCTTGTTGATGATGAGAGAGCATGAGGAAGGGGTCTTCAGTGTTAAATGTTTATTACCTTGAGAAGTATCTTCCCCAAGGTACCCCAGCCTTCATGTGGAGAAAGCCACAAAAGTGCTTCCTTGGACACAGGAGTCCCCTTTCTGCTAAATTAAACGAAAGACTTGGACATATGGTTTCGCTAGGCTAGCTGCTCTAACCCTAATATTTTCTTTCCTGATTTCTGACTAAAATTATTCATATAGCTGGTGAATTCTTCCTATGTCTCAATAAAAATAAAATATATATCAAATGAATGTTCCTAGTAACACAAGTGCCAAGAAATACTTAATACTTTAAGTGACTCTAAACTCACAATGATTTAATTCAAATTACATGTTAGATTCTCACAAACCTTAGACATTTGTTTCATGGTGTTAAATTGACTTAAAAATAAAAACCGTGGTTTGGGGGAAATTTATCAGTGTAGAGGGTAGAATGCTGATGATCCTGTCCTCATGTGTGCATCAAGAGAAATGCTGGAAACGTGCTCACATGCATTCCGCTGTCTCTAGGATATGTAGTGCATTGGTAGTGACGTTTGATGAAAGATTTCTTTTAGTGTCCCATTACTTTTGCTATCCCATCTTAGAGACTTTATTCTGAATCTAATATCATATGTAAGTAGAGTTCAATACAACAGAAGTTATTTAATAATGTTGCATTTCATTACTGGAATCAATTAGGTTAATAAGGGAATTCATCTTCAACTTTTAGTGTTTCCTTTCATGTGGAAGTGCCCTTTTGCCTCTTTACAGTGACATTCCAAATCAAAATATGTCACCTTTCAGTGGCTGACATCATGGGATTTCCTTGTCTGCAAACATTGCCACAGATAGGGAAAAACCACGCAATGTGTTTTGAACTTATTCATTTTAATTTATTATTTTACCAATGGTTGAAGTAGATTCTTAAATTAACAAACCCACTTATGTTTATATTTCTTCTATTTGCTGGCATTATTTTTGAATGGTGTGTATTCATGGCCTCTAGGATGGCAATGCTAACAACACTGGATAGTTAGGTTATTGAAAGCCCAAGGGAACAACTAGAAATTATTGTTTTTGTTAATGGCCAGAGCTGGAAAAGTAATTTTGGGTAGACACTAAATAAGACTTTAGTTAATATAACTATGTTAAGCAAGTGTGCTTCATGAATAAAAGCACTTGTGAAACATATTTAATTTATAATTTTGTAAAACCAGGACTGGAATTTAATAAACAATCTGTGTGTGTGTGTGTGTGTGTGTGTGTGTGTGTGTGTGTTTAATTTCATTCTCTGCTAGCCGTTCTTGTTTAGTACTAACTCTGGGATGCCAGGGAGACGGTGTTCTGTGATGGGTTTGGCTGAGTAGGGTGGGCCGGGGAGTGAAGGGGGCGATGTGAATGTCCAAGGAGATTTACTGGGTCAGAGGAGATGTGCACACGTGTCCACACTGGGCCCAGGACACAATGGCAACCAGAGTCCATCTGGACACCACTTCTAGAGAGGCTTGCTCAGAGTGCCCGATTCACTCGGTTTCCTTGACCTCAATTTTAGGAAGTACACGAAATGCCTATTAAAACCTAAGTAAGAAAATTAACAGAACTCCACGTTTGTGCCCTTTGTGTAATATGAGGGAGAGGAGAAAAAGTTGTCTTTAAATTGTCACTTATTCACGTTTCCTCACTTTAACTGAGACAGCTCACATATATAATCCCACTTAAAAAAAATATTTATTTTGAAAGAGAGAGTGAGTGAGCATGAGTAGGGCGAGGCAGAGAGAAAGAGAGAGAGAGAGAGAGAGAGAGAGACAGAATCCCAAGCAGGCTCCAAGCTGTCAGTGCATAGACTGATTTGGGGTTTAATTTCACGAACTCAACCGAGAGGTCATGACCCGAGCTGAAACCACGAGTCTGACATTTAACTGACTGAGCCACCCAGGTGCCCCCGTAATCCCACTTTTATAGGACATCACACCTTTGTGGAGGCCTCTTAATTGTGTGATGAAGGATTTACGTCAAACCTACAGAATCTGGCTGGAAGTGACATGGTCACGTGGTTGCATGTTCACGCATGTCCCCTGTGCGTTTGCCCACTGAAGGTCTGGGTTCTATGGACCCATCGCCCTGCTCTCAGACCCGTGTCTCAGGTAAGGTCGAAGGAGAGTCTGTGGGTGACAACACTGCTGCTCCCAGTCAGAAGGGAGGGCTTTCCTCCTGGTGTGAGCAACCCTGTCCTTGTCTGGATCTGAAGACAGCCCCTAAAATGAGGTTCAGACATGAGGTTAATGTCTGTTAATTTTTACCAAGGCAATTTATCCATAATTAAAAAAAAATAGAACAAAGTTTAAAAATCTATATAATAGTTTCATTGGAAGTGTTTAAAAAGTACTTTAAAAACAGTACAATTCCTATTTTACATTATCACTAAAGTCAGCAAAATATTTTAGTGCTCTCTTCCTTCCCTGGATTTCAGTTGTTTTCACTGGAAAAAGAATACTAAGGGGCGTGTGGGTGGCTCAGTCAGTTAAGCCTCGGACTCTTGATTTTAGCTCAGGTCGTGATCTCACAATTGGTGAGATCAAGCTCTGCATCAGCCTCTGTGCTAACAGCGAGGAGCCTGCTTGTGATTCTCCCTCTCTCTCTGCCCCTCCCCTGCTCTTACAGGTGCACACATGTTCTCTTTCTCTCTAGATAAATAAACATTAAAAAAAGAATGCTAATTAGTTTTATCACTCATCTAAACAATGGTATTATCAGACATCATTAAAAATTTTTGAATTCATGGGGTGCCTGGGTGGCTCAGTCGGTTGAGTCCGACTCTTAGTTTCGGCTCAGGTCATGATCTCACGGTGTGTGAGTTCCAGCCCCGCATCGGGCTCCATGCTAACAGTGCAGAGCCTGCTTGGGATTCTCTCTCTCTCCCTTTCTCTCTGCCCCTCCCCAACTCACTCTCTCTGTCTCTCTCTCAAAATAACTAAATAAAACTTAAAAAAATAAAATTTTTTAATTCAATGATAGAAGATACATAATTCTACGTATGTTAGAAAACAAAATAACATTTTCCATAAAATAATAATTCTAATCATTGCATTTAGATTCCATAGCACACCTGATGAGGTATCAAAACTAGTATAAGGCTTCTGTGGTATAGTTTGCTAATTTCAGAAAAGTAAAGGACTTTCCTATACAACACACACAAGGCACACTTCACTTAATGCCATTTCTACAGAGGAAGGCACTAGTTAGACTCCACTGGTTATGAAATACATAAATATTCTCTGTTACAATTCAGGGAATATTTTTCAAAAGTTTTTCAATGTAACAACATGAAATAGAAATAAATTCTCTTATTTGAACTGACTCTATCCGATAATGAAGGTACTTTTATTCCTTTCTCAGATCAAATAAGCAGCTAGCTTTTTTATAGTTACTCATGACTGCAGATCACTTATGTACCTCATCATTCTACTCAAAAGGTTTCTTTCATTCCTTTTGTAACATTTTGATATACTACAACCTTTTATCAGGATGTGAGCTTCTGTCCACGACAGACGCTGAGCTGGGAGGTTACCGGCAACCCCTGCAACTGCCAGTCATTGTCCACAAGGGTGCAATATCTACGAAAGAGACCTGGAAAGCTTTTCTCTACTAAAATATATTCTTGTCAAATGATGTGCTTTAGAAGGAAATAAATGTGCTTATCATGTATGTTGATGTACTTGGGTAAAGTTTAGTTTCAAGTCCTTCATTGAAAGTCATCGGTATTAAAGGAGTGTTTATCAGATCTGCTTAACCCTGGAAATGAACTCGATAGTGGGTTCGCCAAAGACAAAGGAATAAAACCTCAGCGTATATTGGTAATGTGTTGGGAGATTTTGCTCCCAGAAGGCACTGTCTCTAAGTAATATAAGGAATTCCCTCTTTTGATTCCTTGTGAGTCTTGGTTACACGGGCTCCAGTTGTAACCATTAAACAAACCTCCTTGTATACTCAGCCTGTATTTTTATGCCTGGCTGGAGGGAATAATGGCCCCGTAGTCACTGCAGCTGTGTGGTTGCTGGGAGAGTGGATTAGCTATGCCTGTTTTGGTTTTGAATGAATATACCCCCTGGTAAGCCATGCGGCCAAAATAGTTTCTTAGGTGGCACGTTTATAGAACTGGTGGTTCCCCCTTACAAGCACCCTGTATTCCTATGGGTTATGCTCTCCTTATCCAAAATACACAGACACAGGGACAGCACTCAATAGTTTTGCCTGCCTGCCCTTCTTACTTCATTCCCCCTCCTAGCTCTGAAAGGAGAAAAGAATATAAGGACAAGTCTGAAAGACTTTACCCTGTTCTCTTCCTGTCACATCTCTGGGAAAATCTGACCAACAACTCTGTATGAATGATCTACGTCAGGAGGTTAAGAACAGGGAGACCAGCTGGCCCTGAATTTTGTGCTGCATGTATTATTACTCATGAGAAAAGTATTTGCCTGAAGCCTATTTGCCCAGCTGGTTGCCTCCCCTGATCTCTGCAGCAGACATGAGTATATTGTCTGAACAAATCTGGGGCCAGTGTGTGCACGGGGATGTGAGCAGAGGAAGAGTGTGTGGTTTTTTCCCAGCCTCTGGAGTGGGAGATTCTGATATCAAAGTTCCTGAGAACGTGTGGGTGGGGGTCAGTCCCCCTTAGGCCGTGGGGAATGAATCTCCAACCTGGTCGGTAATACATACAGCAGTTATGAGGATGGCTTTCTCTTCAAATTGTTGTCTGTATACCTAAAGATTTGCAAACAAGAACACAATTTTGAATTAAATCTCTCTCAACACAATAAACTTCTACCAAAGTAGAAACAAGGAGTACTTAAAAACTACTGAGGAAAGTTAATACCTGGCATAGTTAGAATTCCCACAGCACCAATTTTAGTAAAGAAGACTTCTAATTAGTTTCTCCCTGCTTCCAGATGCTGGTTTTCACAGAGGTGTTATGGACAGGGGTGCATTTCTTTCCTTTAGTTAAGGGGGGTATATGTTCAGTTCAATATGTGCTATACTGGTTATATCCATATAAACAAGAAAATTAACAATATACTTATGTATAAGGAACTATACCAATTTCCAGAAGGATTGAGAGGATCAGATCTTGACCCACAACTATATGGTCAACTCATCTTCAACAAAGCAGGAAAGAGTATCCAACAGGAAAAAGACACTCTTCAATAAATGATGCTGGGAACACTGGAAAGCCACATGCAGAAGAATGAAACTGGACCACTTTGTTACATCGTATACAAACATAGATTCAAATGGATGGAAGACCTAAATGTGAGACAGGAAACCATCAAAATCCTAGAGAACACAGGCAGTAACCTCTTTGACAGTGTCCAGAGAAAATTCTTACTAGACACATCGTCAGAGGCAAGGAAACAAAAACAAAGATGAACTATTGGGACCTTATCAAGATAAAAAGCTTGTGACAGCTGAAGGGAACAATCAACAAAACTAAAAGGCAACCACTGGAATGGGAGAAGATATGTGCAAATGACTTATCTCCTAAAGGGTTAGTATCCAAAATATAGAAAAATCTAAAACTCCACACCCAGAAAACAAATAATCTAGTGAAGAAATGGGCAGAGGACGTGAATAGACACTTTTCCAAAGAAGACTTTCAGATGGCTAATAGATGTGAAAAGATGCTCAACATCACTCATCATCAGGGAAATACAAATCAAAACCACAAGGAGATACCACCTCACTACTGTCAGAATGGCTGAAATTAACAATGCAACAAACAGCAAGTGTCGGCACCAATTTAGAGAAAGGGGAACCTCATGCACTGCTGCTGGGGATGCAAACTGGTGCAGCTGCTCTGGATAACAGTGTGGAGGTTCCTCAAACAGTTAAAAATAGAGCTACCCTGGATCCAGCACTTCTAGGTGTTTACCCAGAGGATACAAAAATGCAGATTTGAAGGGATACATGCACCCCTATGTTTGTAACAGCATTATCAACACTAGCCAAACTATGGAAAGAGCCCAAATGTCTACCAACTGATGAATGTATAAAGAAGATGTGGTACACGTATACAATGGAATATTACTCAGCCATGAAAAACAATTAAATCTTGCTGTTTGCAGCAACGTGGAGGGAGCTAGAGAGTATTATGCTGAGCGAAATAAGTCAGAGAAAGACAGATATGTGATTTCACTCATGTGGAATTTAGGAAACAAAACAGATGAACATAGAGGAAGGGGAAAAAATAGAGAAAGAGAGGGACGCAAACCCTAAGTGTCTCTTAATGATAGAGAACAAACTGAGGGTTGATGAAGGGAGATGGGTGGGGGATGGGCTAGATGGGTGATGGGCAGTAAGGAGAGCACTTGTGATGAGCACTGGGTGTTATATGTAAGTGATGAATCACTAAGTTCTACTTCTGAAGCCATTATCACACTGTATGAACAGAATTTAAATAAAATTTTGGAAGAAAAAGGATCAGATGTTTTATTTTTCTTTATTAAGGGGGAAAGTGATAGATATCTAATTTCATCTTTATTTCCCTTTTTTTCACTCAGAAAATATGATTTGTGTTTCTTTCTTGCTGCGTGCACCTGCTTTTTTCTTGACTTCTCTCCAGGTTTATGTAGTTGCTTTCTGTTTTGTTTTGTTTTTTAATTTGTCATTTTGTTCTCTCACTTCCTAGGCCCATCAGCACAGTGGCTCTGGGTTTCTCTGCTTTGTATCTTTTCTAGAGATGAAGGGATGCAGGGCAGAGCACTTATCAACAGCTCTGCTGTCTCCCACCCAAGTCTGCTCTTCTCCCAACCCTCTGTTCACATGTGAAAATATCCCATACACATGCATAAACATGAACATTCAGTGGGGATTTCCTTTTTAATTGATTTGAGAGCTTTTTTAAATTCAAGAAGTACTACTGTAATGAAAACACACAGCCATAGTTTATAATAAATACTAGTTTATTTTCTAGCAGGAAAATACATGCCGGTTTCTGGCCCAACTGCAAATCTTTCTTCATAAAATCAATGAAGATTCTATATCAATTCCTCCAAAGCAAGTGTTTTTTCTCTCTGTTCTGTTTTAGTGCAAGTATATTTGTCACTTTATGTCCTAAAGTTTGCAACTGAAACATGTTTTTTTTTTTTCTCTTCCGTTTTCCAGAATTGTGCCTATTTGAACCTGCAAAGCAGCAGTTAAAAAACAGCCTGCCTCTGTCATGCAGAGATCTTTAGGGACTCATAAAGCTTATTGATGCTTTTTGTTAGAAGAGGCCATAAATATTTAAGAGACCACTAAAATGTTAAATTAAGCTTCTCCCAGTTTGTCAAGGGTGTATTTTTCTCTTATAATTAGATCCCTTATACCTTCATTAGTTGTTAGTTTAAAATTAGTTATTTAAAATAACTGAAAACTACATCTGTTTGAGTCTTACTAGAATACATTTTGAATGTGAGAGCAAGGCTAAGCACAGGGCAAGTGTTAGGTCTTTGAAAACCATTCACCTGTCTTTCCTCAAATAATGAGGTGAAAATAGTTTAAACTTAACAGATGAACATAGGGGAAGGGAAGGAAAAATAAAAGCAGAAGAGGAAAACGTAAGAGACTCTTAAATACAGAGAACAAACTGAGGGTTCCTGGAGGGGAGGGGAGTGGGGAAATGGGCTAAATTGGTGATGGGCATTAAGCAGGGCACTTCCTGGGATGAGCACTGGGTGTTGTATGTAAGAGATGAATCACTGGGTTCTCCTCCTGAAGCCAAGACTACACTGTATGTTCACTAACTTGAGAATAACACTAAAATAAAATAAATAAAATAAAATAAAATAGGAAAATAAAATAAAATAAAATAAAATAAAATAAAATAAAATAAGGTAAGGCATAGCCGCACAGTGAGGAAATAGTCTTTGAGCTCCTTGTCCCTCCTCCTGCTCCCATCTACCTGTCCCTCTTTTTTGAAGGCTTCTCCTTAAGGGCAGCCAAGAGGTGTCTGATAACAGAACAGCCTCTCACGGCAGCACACGCTCTGAGTGCCTGCTGTGCTTCAGAAAAAGGGCACCACCTCCACCCAAGGGCTCGTCCTCTTCTCTCAATGGCTGTGCGGACCGTCCCTGGGCGCCCATCTCCGCACGGGCTCTGGGAAGAGCTGTAGAGCAAAGCCTGGGGACGAGGAGTGCGACGCCGGCCCGCCCACCTGCGGCCCGAAGCGCCCCTGGGGAGGAGACTGAGCTCCCAGAGCCCGGCGCGGAACAACAGGTGCGTCCGCTGGGCGCGCGGGGGCGGGCTCACCGAGCAATTCACCTTCGAGTAATGCCCCCTGCACCCCCCCCACCAGGGAGAGAGGGTCGTTCTCTTTGTCAGAAGGGTCCAGAACCGCCCTGCTGGAGTAGACACATCGCAGTTACTCGCTTCCTTCTGGGTGGTTTTTTTTTTTTTTCCTCTCTCCTGGGCGTGGGTGAGTTCTATTGTCCCTTGCTTTGCCTTTGTATTTTTTAATTGAGAAAAGCCTGAGGATTAAAGAACTGAGAATTTTATCTCAAGGCTCACGTGTCATTATGTTAAGTTACCCGGTATTCTTTATTTCCCTATTAAGTACATTAATTGACAGCTGGGAGATTTCCTAGAATTGTGCCTTGCCTACGTAATACTCATAGATGCAAATTTCTTGTACACACACACACACACACACGACGGGCTTGATATAGAAGTGAAATTAACGAATTTACTTTGTGTTACTTATTCACTTATACAGCATTATTTATAATTACTGTTTTACTTTTTTTAACGTTTATTTATTATTGAGAGACAGTGTGAACAGGGGAGGGGCAGAGAGAGAGGGAGACACAGAATCGTAAGCAGGCTCCGGGCTCTGCGCTGTCAGAACAGAGCTGGACGCAGGGCTCGAACTCACAAACCGCAAGATCATGACCTAAGCTGCAGTCGGACGCTTAACCGACTGAGCCACCCAGGCACCCCTATAGTTATTTTTAAAATCAGGTAATAGTAAAGGGGAAATAAATTAGTATCTTTTATGTAAAATTCTATTTCTGCCATGTCCTGTTGTATTTAGAATTAGTAATTAACCTTTCCATTTTTACATGTGTAACATTTATTCTAAAACTTTCTATGTAAATATGTGAAGTTTTCTGAGATATTTCAAGCCAGCTTTGTCAAAATAGAGCATCTAAAAAAGACTTGTTTCCTCATTTATTGACAAAATATCTTATTTCAAGATTCTAATTGTTTTTGATAGATGATAAGGTACTCATGGGTGCTTCAATCTGTATCGTCTGACATTTTGGGTGTGCTGTGGCAGCACTTTATAAGTAGTATAATGAAGGAGAGGAGAGATAAAATGTAGGCTTGCATATACGTAGAAATGACTATAATTTTGCATTTGTAGGGTCTATTAATACATGTTGATTTATAGGCTACAAAAGTCCACAATTTCTTTTCTTTTGCACTCAGGTTTAGTTGGCTCTTTTGGGTGTCTGAACTTCCATGTCACAGGAAGCAATACCTTCTAAGCATGTTCTTAATAAGCAAGTAGGTTCTAAGGGGGGGTGGGAGAGGCAGTTTTTGTTTTCAGTCACTGTTGATTTATTTTTTGATCATAAGAACGAAGTTATATCTTAATGAAAATGAGATTAATCCAAGAAAGATGGATTTTGAAAATGAAAAGGATCAAAATTTTCATCTTTGTAAGTAAAACCTGAGACTTCAAGCTCACTTGAATGTTCGGAATCACAAGGATGTGTTTACAGACTCTGACTACCAGAGGCAGATCTGGGTGCTTCGGAGCAAGGGCTGGACCAAAGCCCCGCTCCCACAGAGATTTTAAAGTCTAAGGCCACAGGTAGCAGCTCTAGAAATGAGGAAAATCATGGTTCTACACACGGCGTGGAGGCTTCATATGATTCTTCACCCATTAAAATAATGCACAGACAACCTCAGGGTTCCATCCCTCACCCTGCATTTGTATGTGTCATGTGTAGTTCAGGTGTGTAGTTCTCAGACAGTAAAGGTTTGCAGTGCAGCCAGCTTTTATTGCTAATCCAATTCAAATACCATAGTTCCTCTGAATGAAATTCTTTCTCTTAATAATAATAACAGCAGCCATTTTATTGATGGCCATATGTAATCTCAACTTTCAGTATGCTCTGTGGTGTAGATATTATCATCTGTGTTTTACACACAAAGAAACTACAGTTCAGAATGTCTACGTAGGTTTTCACATATCATGCCCCCAAATCTTTCTGACTCCATGTGCTCTTTGTCTTCACAATAAAAAAATTCATCTCTGCAACTGTGACTGGGTGGGACAGAAGTGGGGCTAAATCAAGGGACCCTGCTTCCATCCAGGCTCACCCTCATCTGCATAAAACGTGTATTGGCACCGTGAATAACAAAGGCAGTTAATATTTTATGTATGCTCTTTGCTTTTCCTTTTGCGTCTTCTGCTTTTCATATGGCTTTGTGAAACTGGCATTGAGGAAGGGGAAATAAAATTAATTGACAACAAAGGCTAGCTTGAGGAAAAGCACACAAATAAAATTTAGTTGGAAGATAGGGACTTTTTAAAGTTAAATATAGTTAATGTACAGTGTTCTATTAGTTTCAGGTGTTAAATATAATGATTCAACATTTCTATACATTACTGAGAGCTCATCACAACAAGTGTACTGTTACTCTCCTGTATTTCACCATTTCTTCCCCTCCACCCTCCTTCCCTCTGGTGACCACCAATTTCTTCTCTGTATTTAAGTCTGGTTGTTGTTGTTGTTGTTGTTGTTGTGTCTCTTTTTTTTGTTTGCTCATCTGTTTTGTTTCTTAAATTCCACATATGAGTGAAACATACGGTATTTTTCTTTCTCTGACTGACTTATTTCACTTAGCATAATATTCTCTAGCTCCATCCACGTTGCTGCAAATGTCAAGATTTCATTCTTTTTGTGGCTGAGTAATATTCCATTGTATGTATGCCACTTCCTTATCCATTTGTCAGTTGGTGGACATTTGGGCTGCTTCCATATCTTGGCTACTGTAAATAATGCTGCAATAAACATAGGGGTCCATGTTTCCGTTAGAAATAGTGTTGTTGTAGTTTTTTGGGTAAATAGTAGTGGAATTATGGGATCACATGGTAATTCTATTTTTTATTTTTAAGGTGCTTCTATCCAGTTTCCCAGAGTGAGTGCACAAATTTTCTTACCCATCAACAGTGCACAAGGGTTCCCCTTTCTCCACGTCCTCACCAACACTCGTTGTTTCTTGTGCTATTGATTTTAGCCATCTTGACAGGTGTGAGGTGGTATCTCACTATGGTTTTGATTTGTATTTCCCTGCTGATGAGTAATGTTGAGCATCTTTCCATGTGTCTGTTGATCATCTGTATGTCTTTAGAAAAATGTCTATTCAGGTCCTTTAAATCAGTATGTGTTTTTGGTGTGTTGAATTGTATACATTTTTTATATACTTTGGATATTAACACTTATTACTTATATCTTTGCAAAAATCTTCTTCCATTCTGTAGGTTGCCTTGTTGTTTGTTGATGGTTTCCTTCACTGTGCAAAAGCTTTTTATTTTGATGTAGTCCCAATAGTTTATTTTGCTTTTGTTTCCCTTGCATCAGGAGATATAGCCATAAATATGTTGCCAAGGCTGATGTCCAAGAGATTACTGCCTATTTTCTTTTAGTTTTATGGTTTCATGTCTTGCACTTAGGTCTTTAATCCATGTTGAGTCTATTTTTGTGTATGGTGTAAGAAAGTGGTCCAGTCTCCTTTTGCATGTAGCTGTCCTGTTTTCCCAGCACTTTTAATTTACTCATTGCATTAGTCTGCATGGGCTGCCATAATAAAATACCATAGACTGAAATTTATTAACAGAATGACAGAAATCTATCTTCTCACACTTCTGGAGGTTGGGAAGTCCAGATCAAAGTGCTGGCTGATAAGTTTTCTGGTAAGAACTCTCTTCCTGCCATGCAAATGGCTGCCTTCTTACAGTGTCCTCACATGGCAGGGAGGGGAGCAGGAGGGGGAGGGAGAAAGAGAGAGGGAGAGAAAGGGAGAGAGAAAGAGAGAGGAAATGAGATCTGTGGTCTCTTCTAAGAACACTAATCCTATCAGATCAGGGCCCTACCCTTATGGTTTCATATAATATTAATTGCTTCCTGACTCTTAATATAGCTAAATTGGGTGTTAGGGCTTTAACATATGAATTCTGGATGACAAAGTTTGGTCCATGGCACTTTCCCCATTCACAAACTGTGCTTGTCTGAGAGTAAAGTATGTCATTATTGTTAAAATCACATGGACAGTCCATAGCCATAACTAAACCATTGTGAAAGGATTTGTAAATATTTTAAAAGAAAGTGAACATCTGAGTACATAAACATAATTATCCCTAATAAAAATTGCTTTTAATAAATTATAAACAATTTAATAATTAGGGGATGTCGGAAAAGAAGTTCTAAGAAAGAAGTTTAAAGATATAAGTGTACACATTGAGAAAAAAATATTTTGGGGTGCCTGGCTGACTTAGTCAGTGGAGCACGTGACTTTTGATCTTGGGGTTGTGCGTTTGAGCCCCACATTGGGTGTAGAGATCACTTAAAAATCTTTAAAGAAAAAAACTCAAATAAACAACCTAACTTTACACCCAAGGAACTAGAAAATGAAGAACTAAGCCCAAAGTTATTAGGAAAAAGGAAATAACAAATATTGGAGAATAAATCAATGAAATAGACACTAAAAAACCAGATCAATGTACTAAGAGCCATTTTTGTAAAAAGATAAGCAACATAGATGAACCTTTAGGTAGACTTACCCAGAAAAGAGGACTCAAATAAATAAAACTAGAAATGAGAAAGGAGACATTATAACTGACACCACACAAATACAAAGGATTCTAAGACACTACTATGAACAATATCTACCAAAAAATTGGACAATCTAGAAGAAATAGAGAAATTCCTATAAGCATATAACCTATCAAGACTTATGAAGAGGGGCACCTGGGTGGCTCAGTTGGTTGAGCATCTGACTTCGGCTCAGGTCACGATCTCATGGTTTGTGAGTTCGAGCCCCGCATCAGGCTCTGTGCTGACATCTTGGAGCCTGGAGCCTGCTTCGGATTCTGTGTCTCCCTCTCTCTCTGCCCCTCCCCTGCTCATGCTCTGTTTCTCCCTCTCTCCCTCTCTCTCTCAAAAATAAATAAATATGAAAAAAAAAGACTTGTGAAGAAATAGAAAATCTGAACAGACCAATTACTAGTAATCAAAAACCTCCTGACAAAGAATAGTCTGGGACCAGATAACTTTACTGGTGAATTCTACAAAGCATTTAGAGAAGAATTAATGCCAATCCTCAAACTACCAAAAAATAGAAGAGGTGAGAACTTCTCCAGATTTATTTTACAAGGTTAACATTACCCTGATAATAAGCCAGACAAGGATACTACAGGAAGATTACAGTCTATTATCACTGATGAACGTAGGTGCAAAAATCCTCAACAAAATATTAGCAAACCTTATTCAATGGTGCATTAAAACAATCATTCACAATAATCAGGTGGGATTTATTCCAGAGATGAAAGCATGCAAGTATGGTTCAATATACACAAATCAATCAATATAATAGAGTATATTAACAACATGAAGAACCAAATTTATATGATCATCTCAATAGGACAGTCTCTTCAATAAGTGGTGTTGGGAAAACTGGATTACCACTTGCAAAAGAATGAAACTGGACCCCTATCTCACACCATACACAAAAGTCAACTAAAAATGGATTAAAGACTTGATCATAAGACCCAAAACTGTACAACTCCTTGAACAAACACAGGTTGTAAACTCCTTGCAATGGTCCTGGAAATTCTTTTCTGGATATGACACCAAAGCAAGGGCAACAAAAGCAAAAATAAACAAGCAGTATTACTTCAAACGAAAAAGTTCATGCTCTGACCCTGAGAGAGAATAACCCATTCCGCATTAACGAATTTTCTGGGAAACTAAAAATTGCCTTGTAAAACAATAAGACTTGTCTTATTAATTTGTTTGAAAGAAATATTTCTAAAATTTGTAATACTTTTTTCTTTTTTGGTAAATAATAAATCCAATTTTTAAAAAAGAGGCACAGCATCACTTGTTGATTGTGTGTGTCTGGAAAATTATCATCAAGGTTCTAGGAAAACAAAGTTAAATCTGCTACAGAAAACTCGTGAAAGTTGATAACAAATATTTCAATATTTTCAATTCCTGAATGCTGCAAAAAGTCAGAAGATATTTCTTTTATTACAGAAAATCTTTTTCTCCATGGATATTGCTATAATCCATTTATTCTGCATGTTCTTTTTTTTGCTGTATACCTTTCAATTTAAAGTTACTATAACCTGAACAACAGTAATATTTCTGCTACTATACATGCAACAAATGAAATGTGAGAAAAAGCTTCTGCACAACAAAGGAAACCATCAACAAAATGAAAAGGCAAACTGTGGGATGGGAGAAGATATTTTAAGCCCCATATCCAATAAGGAGTATATCCAAAATATACAAGGAACTCATACTACTCAATAGAAAAACAAACAACTAAACAAACAAACAAATTAAAAAATGGACAAAGAACCTGAATAAACATTTTTGCAAAGACATACGCATGGCTAACAGACACATGAAAAGGTGCTCAATAGCACTCATCATCAGGGAAATGCAAATCAAGACCATAATGAGCTATCACTTCACACCTGTTAGGATGGCTATTATCAAAAAGACAAGAAATAACAAGTGTTTGTGAGAATGTGGAGAAAAAGGAACACCGATGAACTGTTGGAGGAAATAAATGCAAACTGGTGTAGACACTCTGGAAGATAGTATGGAGGTTTCTCAAAAAATTGAAAGTAGAACTACTCTATGATCCAACAATCCCACTTCTGAATATACGTCCAAAAGAAATATTTACTCCCATGGTCCTTGCAGTATTATTCATAATAACCAAAGTATGGAAACAACCCAAGTGTCAGTGGATGAATGGATGAAGAAAATAGTGTGTGCGTGTGTGTGTGTGGGCGTATACATATATACATATAAAATAATGGAATATTATTCAGCTTTAAAAAAGAAGGAAATCCTGCCATTTGTAGCAATGTGGATGAACCCAGAGAGCATTATACTAAGTGAACTAAACAAGACAAAGAAACACAAATGCAGCAAAAAAAAAAAAAAAAAAAAAAAAAAGAAACACAAATGCAGCATGATAGCACTTATATGAGGATTTAAAAAAAAAGTTGATGTCACAGAAACTGAGAGTGAAAAACAGTGATTGCTAGGGGCTGTGAGGTGGGGGAATAGGGAGAGACTGGTAAAAAGGTACAAACTCAGTTATAAGATGAACAACGTCTGAGGATATAACAGGGTGACTATGGGTTGATAACGCTGTATCGTATAACTGAAATTTGCTAAGAGAGTACAATGTGAATATTCTTACCAAAACAAAAACATAAGTAAATAATGTGATGTAAGGGATGTGTTAAATGGGGGGGGGGGGTTTCCTAATGTACACATGTGTCAAATCATCATGTTGTGCTCTTTAAACATCTTATAATTTTCTCAATTGTACTTCAGTAAAGCTGAAAAAATAAGCACTCAGGCATACTCCTAAGTTTTCTTTTAAGCTTCTTTGTGAAAATCGCTCAATTATTTTGTTGCTTAAGAGTGCTTTCCTCCCTTCTAAATTAGGGGGTCTTTAAAAAATTTATCAGACAGATGGTTTAAATAAACCTTTTGTTTTATGCTAAACAAGATTTAAGGAGTTGACAGCGTTGATTAAGGGGACAAAAATTCAGATAAGAATTGGATGTTAGGTTAGAGACAGGGCCCAGGGGTACTAACGAGAGGGGAAGTGATCAGAAATTGGGAGCAAAGTAACAAAGACCAGGTGGGTAGTATGCTTGGGAATTTGTGCTTTTGTCATTGGAAAGAGAATCCAAGGGAACAAAATAAGCACGCTCATCATTTTTATTGTCTTCCTAATGTCAAAAACTCTTTATCATAATTTTCTTTAGCAACTCACATTTGCTATTCAGCTTAGGGACTTCACTGAGGAGCTAGTCCCTAATGCAGATTCAATTTTCTTTTCTTTTTTTTAATGTTTATTTATTTATTTTTGAGAGAGAGAGAAAGAGAGAGAGCACAAGCTGGGGTGGGGAGGAGAGAGAGGGAGACACAGAATCCAAAGCAGGCTCCAGTCTCTGAGCCATCAGCACAGACCTCACACAGGGCTTGAACTCACAAACTGTGAGATTGTGACCTGAGCTGAAGTTGGCCGCTTAACCCACTGAGCCACCCATGTGCCCTGCAGATTGAATTGTCAGACAAAATTTCCTGAGGCACTGTATATATTTTATATTAGATCAAATAGTGGATAATATGTACTAAGGTTTCCTCTACCCTCCACTAATGTTGTGATTTTACTAACAAAAACTATTAAGTATTAAGCCCGGTTTGTTCTTCAAAACTTCACTATTGTTTTCACTTTGAGTGTATTTTCAAAAGATTGGATTCAATAAATCATTTTGACAAGAACCTCCCTTTTGTCTTTGAATTGATACCATATTTGTTTTTTAGAAACATTTATTGTTTCTTAGCACTCTGTGTTTTAAGAAATAACGGGCTTAGTACACAAACCAACTTTCTCAAATCATTTATCTCAAACCGCTTGCTCTACGTTACAGTTTCAAGAGAATCCTCTCTCTCTTGTTTTGGGGACTGGATAGTGTGTGTGTGTTTCTGTGTGTGTTTAAACCAACATGCTAATGTTCCTAAATGAAGTTTCTCATTTATCTGGTTAAAAGCTTAAAATGACACACAAAAATGGCCGAGCTGAGCCATTTTGTTAGAGTCACAACCTGTTCTTGGTTAATTGGTGGCCTTTTCTTCACTGGCATTAATTTAATGCTCTGTGTTGTATTATCTTTCCCTAGGAAGCTTATCCACAATGCATCTTGTTTTTATATGCATTCTAGCCACTGTTCTAAGTTTTATTTAGTTGTTTAAAGGAGGTCTTTAAAAAACACAAATTGGACTTTTTTTTTTAAATGATTTCCCCCCTCTTTTTTTCATTATGGAAAATTTTAAACATAAACAAAAGTCAAGGGAATGGAATGATTCACTGCCATGTATTATTACCCAACTTTAACAATTAATTACTAACACATGGTCAGTCTTGTTACATTTTAGTGTATTTTTGCCCTGTTCAGGTTGTTTTTTCTTGTATTTCCTTGAGACACTAACTTTATCTGCTGTCATATTTAATATTTTACCCTATTTTCATAGGCAACACTTACTGTGTTAATTTTCATAGTGCCTCCTTTCCCTTGTTCTGTCTCCTTGGGCATCACTCACCCTTGATGATAAACATTTGAACGTGTACCTGGGTACACACATATCATCGGTAGGACAGTTTTTATGTGGACCTTCCTGGATTACGAATAGTGAGAAACTGGCTGAACCAGCTTGACTGACAAAGGAAGTGTACTAAAGATAGTACAGTTTTCAAGTGCAGTGAAGGTTGAAACTGATCATTTAAAGTTTAAGCAATTGTTAAATCATCAACTTGATTCCTTTGTGTAAGAGGGACAGTAAAGCAAAGAGTCGAGACCTCACGGACTATGGGAGGGGCTCGGCTTCCTTTGTTCTGATCAGTTCTTACTTTCCTATTCTTTCAAGTGTCCAAAGTCCTCCGGAGTTTAAGGAATTTATTACAATGCAGGCATGTGTCACTTGTTAGTGCATTTTCGACAGTGAATTGGTGACACCAGGCGAGCAGTGTGTTTACTTTAAACCAGGTAATAGAAAAGTCAGAACAAATCTAAAACAATATCATGTCCAGGTATCTGTTAAGCACTCTTCCTACAAATTTTAATATCATTAAACTATGCTTATCTAACTTTTCCTCCACATTTAGCAAATTTCCTAAGACTCTCTAGCTGTCTTTATTTTGTTTTTATTTTTTAAGTAATCTCTATATCCAACGTAGGGTCTGAACTCACAACCCTGAGATCAAGGTTCACACACTCCACGGACTGAGCCAACCAGGTCCCCCTTTTATCCCTCTCTCTTAAAGTCATTTTTTAAAAGTTTATTTATTTTGAGAAGGGGGAGGGGCAGAGAGAGAGGGAAAGAGAATCCCAAGCAGGCTCTATGCTGTCAACACAGAGCCTGCTGCTGGACTTAAATTCATAAGCCGTGAGATCTTGACCTGAGCCAAAGTCATATACTTAACTGACTGAGCCACCTAGGCACCCTTGTGAATTTTTTTTGTTAATGTTTATTTATTTATTTTTTGAGAGAGAGAGAGAGAGAGAGAGAGAGTCAAAACACTTTGGGATATTGTGTTTGCATCTTCATTTCTTGCAAGGGATTTTATTATTTTCTCTTTGATTTTTGTTGTTGTTGTTAATCCATTGGTTATTTAGTAGCATGTTGCTTAGCCTTCATGTGTTTTTGTGTTTTCCACATTCTTTTCTTGTAATTGATCTCTAATTTCATAATGTGATTAGAAAAGATGCTTGATACAATTTCAAAATTTAAAATTTATTGAGAGTTGTTTAATGGCCTACCTAACAAGTGATGTATTATGGCAAATGTTTTATATGCATTTGAAAAGAATATATGTTCTGATGTTTTTGGTTGAAGTGTTCTTTATATATCTGTTAAGTCCATCTTATCAAATGTGTTGTTGAAAGCCATTGTTACCTTACTGATTTTCTGTCATAATGATCTATTCATTGATACAAATGAGATGTTAAAATCTCATATTATTATTGTATTACTGTCACTTTTCTTCAATGTGTCTGTTAATATTTGCTTTATATATTTAGGTGCTCCTATGTTGGATGCATAGATATTTGTAATTGTTATATTCTCTTGCTGGATTGATCCCTTTATCCTGATGTAATGCTCTTTTTGTCTCTTATTATAGTGTTTGTTTCAAAGTAAATTTGTCTCATATAAGTGCTGCTACCCCAGCTTACTTCTTATTTCCATTTTTGTGGGAAATCTTTTTTTATCCCTTCAGTGTCAGTCTTTGTGTGTCTTTAGTTCTGAAATGAGATTTTGTAGGCAGCATAGATGAATCTTATATTCTTAAAATCTTTCTTCCTGTTTATCAAATTTGTGGGCAAAGAATTACCTAAGTATTCCTTTATTATCTGTCTAATGTCCATGTGATCTGTAGCGTTGTCTCTTGTTTTATTCATATTAGTAATTTTTGTCTTCTCACTTTTTTTCTTAGTTAGCCTGGCTGGAGGCTTATCATTTTTATTGCTCTTTCAAAAAAACCCAACTTTTGGCTTTGTTCATTTTTTTCTATTGATTTCCTACTGATATTTTCATTGATTTATGCTCTCATTCTTTTTTATCCCCTTTTGAACACTGCTGATTTCTATTTGTCTTTACTTGTTAAAGTTGTTCTAGACATTTTCCCAGAATGCCCTTTATCTGACTTGGTAAAAATATTTTATTTTTCATACAAAGTATATACAAACATTTGTTTGACCAAAGTTATACAGCAAATTATAACTGTACTTGTGATAATACTACTAAGCTAACTTTTTCTTTTTTGTTGTTGTTGTGTTAAAAATACATATAATGTACTATTACCATCTTAACACTTTTTAAAAAATTTAATGTGTATTTGTTTTGAGAGAGCAAGAGCACAAGCAGGGGAAGAGCAGAGAAAAGGAGGGAGAGAAAATCCCAGGCAGGCTCTGCACTAACCACGCAGAGCCTGCCATGGAGCTCAGGAACTGCAAGATCATGAGCTGAGCCAAAATCGAGAGTTGGATGCTTAACTGACTGAGCCACCCAGGTGCCCCTTAACACTTTTTAAGTGTACAGCTCAGTGGTATTAAATACATTCACATTGTTGTGTGGCCACCACCACCATCCATCACCGTAAGTCTTCATCTTGTTAAACTGAAACTCTCTACCTTTTAAACAACACTTTCCATTCTCCCCGCCCTCCAACCCTTGGCAACAACCATTTATGTTCTGTCGATATGATTTTCACTGCCCTAAGTATGTCATGGGCATAGAGTCACATAGCATTTATCTTTGTGGCTTGCTTATCTCGCTTAGGATCATGTCCTCAAGGTTGATCCATGTTGGACAATATTGCAGAATTTTCTTTCTTTTCAAGGTTAAAAATTTTCATCTATACACACACACACACACACACACACACACACACACCACATTTTGGTTTTCTTTTCATCTGTGGGTGGACATTTGGGTTGCTTCCAAATTTTACTTACTGTAAATAACACTATTATGAATTTTTTTTGTGTGTTAAGGCATCTATTTCCTTCCCTGTCTTCTTTCTGTCTGGTTGTTCTGTCCATTGTTGTGAGTGGGGCAGTGAGGTCTCTAACCATCATTGTAGAACTATTTCTCCCCTCAGTTCTGCTAGTTTTTGCTTCATATATGTTGATAGTCTGTCATTCGGAGCATTCATGTTTACAATTGTTATTTCTTCTTGGTGTATTGAACCTTTTATTAATACATAAGTCCTTCTTTGTTTCTTGTAATCTTCTTGGATCTAAAGACTATTTAGTCTGATATTAATATAGCCACCCTGCCATCTTTTGGTTACGATTTTCATGGACTTTCTTTTCTCATACTTTAAAAAAATTTTTTTAATGTTTTTATTTATTTTTGAGACAGAGAGACAGAGCATGAGCAGGGAAGGGGCAGAGAGACAGGGAGACACAGAATGTGAAGCAGGCTCCAGGCTGTGAACGGTCAGCACAGAGCCCGATGCGGGGCATGAACTCACGGAGTGTGAAATCATGACCTGAGCCGAAGTCAGATGCTTAACCAACTGAGCCACCCAGGAGCCCCTTTTTCTCCTACTTTTAATTTCAACCTATTTCCGTCTTTAGATCTAAGTTAGTCTCTTGTAGCCAGCCTATACTTGCATCATCTTTTTTTTTTTCCATATTGTCAATTCCTGTTTTTAGATTGGAGACAATATTTAAAGCCTGTGTATATTTAAAGTAATTAATGATAATTGATTAATTAATGATTAATTGACATTATCAAATAGTGATTAATACCAGTAATTAATGAATAATTAATGATAACTTTTAGACTAGATATTTTAAAAAAAATTTTAGGTTAGGATTTGAGTTCATCTGTGACTTAATTGATTCTTACTGTAATGCAACACCACTGAGCTAGACATCTGTCTATTGGGTGACAATAGACACATATGAATTACAAACCAGTGAGCTGATGCAATCAATGTAGGTAGAAGACACATTTTAGGACTCCACTACACAACTTTAATTAATGTATTAAAGTTATTTGTTTATATGCCTGTCTCTGGGTTGAGTCTATAATCTCCTTAAGGGCACAGACTGTATCTTAGTTGTCATTAAATGTGCTTGGCAAACAGTAAATGCAAAATTTATGTCTCAGTGAATAAAGGAGTGAAGAGATGGATATTTAGTATATAGTGTCTGGAAGCAAAAACCACTTATTTACAGGATCTAGACACAGCTGACTTATTTAGAGTAAGACCATTCGGCCAGAAAACAGTGAAGTTCTTTGCAATTGCTTTTGAAGACTAAAAATCCAGGAAAGTAGTTATTAAATGTACTTTCTCTAAAGTCCTACAGGTCATGAATCAATACTTTCAGTACTGCATTCATATGACACACAAAGCAGGGATATAAAAGAACCATCTTCTTGTGTATTGAATGCAGAACCATCATTTTGAGGTATCTTAAAATGAAGCCACTGTAACTATTAATGTCTTCAGGTAAATTTTATTTTAAAGCTGCTTCTCTCTCATAAACATGTGTCGAAGATAGTGCTTCTTCACATTAAATGTTTCAAGAAATAAGTGGTTGCCAATTATGAAAGTAGCAATTAAAATGAGATTTTTAGTGAAACATTTCAGGAAACTTTTATTTTTATGTCATGTTGAGCATGAGTCCAATGCTTTTTTTTTTTTTGGAAAATTTTTAAAGTTTATTTATTTATATTTTGAGAGAGAGAGAGAAAAGAGAGAGGCAGAGGGAGAGAAAAAATCCCAAACAGGCTTTGTGCTGTCAGCACAGAGCCCAATTTAAGGCTCGAACTCACCAACCATGAGATCATGACCTGAGCTGAAATCAGGAGTCAGACACTTAATTGACTGTGCCACCCACGCACCCATGAGTCCAACGTTTTGATGAGCAGTGTGAAGAAGTAAATAAAAAACTAAATTTTAAGACTAATTCTTTCTTTCTGTATAAATCAGAT
This sequence comes from Acinonyx jubatus, assembly GCF_027475565.1. NCBI lineage: Eukaryota > Metazoa > Chordata > Mammalia > Carnivora > Felidae > Acinonyx > Acinonyx jubatus. The sequence continues at coordinate 63,452 of NC_069387.1, read as the reverse complement.
CATGAAATATTTTTCTTGTGAAACTGGAAAATATATCTCCTCTTGCAGTAGTTTAATGCTTTAATATTATTATCAAAGAGTCTTAAAAACAGTTTCTATCTTATAGTAACAGGTTTTTTTGCTTGCTCTAAACATGTAGATTTTTAAAGAGCATTAAAACATAGTACTAGGGGCACCTGGGTGGCTCAGTCGGTTAAGCGTCTGATTTCAGCTCAGGTCATGATCTCGCAGTCTGTGAGGTCGAGCCCCATGTTGGGCTCTGTGCTGACAGCTCAGAGCCTGGAACCTGCTTCGGATTCTGTGTGTGTCTCTCTCTTTGCCCCTCCCCACTCACACTTTGCCTCTCTCTCAAAAATAAACAAACATTAAAAAAAATAAAAAAAACCCCATAATACTAATGTGTCTTTACTTTGACATGGGTTATTCTCTTTGCCAGGTCATAAACTGGATGTTTTATATACTAAATGCTTCCAAAATATGAGTAATTTACAAAGTTTCTAATTTTCCATTATTGTTTGTTTGTTTATTTATTTATTTAAAAAAAGTTTTTTTTTTTTTAACGTTTATTTATTTTTGAGACAGAGAGAGACAGAGCATGAACAGGAGAGGGTCAGAGAGAGAGGGAGACACAGAAACTGAAACAGGCTCCAGGCTCTGAGCAGTCAGCACAGAGCCCAACGCGGGGCTCAAACTCACGGACCGCGAGATCGTGACCTGAGCCGAAGTCGGATGCTTAACGACTGAGCCATCCAGGCACCCCTTGTTTAGTTATTTAAAAAAAAACTCTGTCTCACACCCTTCAATAAGATGTGTATGTGTGTGTATTTTTCATAAAGTGCTAAAGGTGTTCATACTAAAATTGAAGATTTTGTATAACATTATTCTTAACTCAGTAATACTGTATATTAAACTGTCTCAATCTAAAAATGTTTGACATATCATGAATATTAAAGAATTAAATTACCATTTTAGACACTACTTATATATTGAAGCTATTTCTTCTTTTTTAATTTAATTTTTTATTTTTTTAAAATTTACATCCAAATTAGTATATAGTGCAACAATGATTTCAGGAGTAGATTCCTTAGTGCCCCTTACCCATAAGCCCATCTGCCCCTCCCACAACCCCTCCTGTAACCCTCAGTTTGTTTTCCATATTTATGAGTCTCTTCTGTTTTGTCCCCCTCCCTGTTTTTATATTATTCTTGTTTCCCTTCCCTTATGTTCATCTGTTTTGTCTCTTACAGTCCTCATACGAGTGAAGTCATATGATTTTTGTCTTTCTCTGACTGACTAATTTCACTTAGCATAATACGCTCCAGTTCCTTCCACGTAGTTGCAAAAGGCAAGATTTCATTCTTTTTGATTGCCAATACTCCATTATATGTATATACCACATCTTCTTTATCCATTCATCCGTCGATGGCATTTGGGCTCTTTCCATACTTTGGCTATTGTTCATAGTGCTGCTGTAAACACGGGGGTGCATGTATCCCTTTGAAACAGCACACCTGTATCCCTTGGATAAATGCCTAGTAGTGAAATTGCTGGGTCATAGGGTAGTTCTATTTTTAGTTTTTTGAGGAACCTCCATACTGTTTTCCCGAGTGGCTGCACCAGCTTGCATTCCCATGAAGCTATTTCTTCAATGTTGAGAAGATTAAACAGGGTTCAAAGATCTGGTCAATAATTATACCAATACACATTTTGAGTCAAAAGTGTTTTCTTTGGGTTTTTAGTCTCCCTGCTCCAAATAGTATTTCATTTTCTTTAGACTTATGGAATAAACTTGGATTAGGTCCATATGATAAAATCTGAGACTAGAAATCATCCAAATTTCCCAGATTTTCTAATCAAAACCAGTGACAGTTTGGGTGAGTGGTTATCAGTGAAGGCCTCCAGGCCTTAGTCATGGTCCCCAGGTCATCCAAGTTCCCTGAGGCAGATATGCTGGACAGAGTCTGGGCTGTTTCCCAAATGTCTTTGCATTATAAGCATTTAGAGTGGCTGATCAAGGGTGTCTTGTCTGATTCTCCTCGTCACCAAAGAAGAAGCTAATGGCTGAACCACACTGCTGGCTCTTAGGCTAATATTTATCCCATCTTATTTTTTAAGACCTTATACCAAAATGAAATAATTTTCTTAAAAATGATTTCAGCTATGACTAAAAACCTAACAAGTCTATTGAAAATACCTGAAAATTATAATTTTAATGGAAAATTTTGTTTTGTGGTTAAATAGAAATTAATTCACTGGTTTAGGGTCAGTGTGTCTTTTATTTTGTGGCACAACACCCTCATCTTCTTGTTTTTGCACTCTGCTTTTCCCTAAAAACTACTTAAAAAATCAATATCATTTACTCAGGAAACCATTCCAAGTCCTAATAACCTGCATCTTAAGATTTACTTAAGAAGTAAATCTGTCTTAAGATTTACTTTCAGGTGTTCACTGTGTATCTGCACATAAAAAAAACTGACTGAAGTAGCAGAAAGTATAGTGAAAAGGTGCTTTTATAAAATTTTGTGCAGATGCACTTGTGAGAGAGTTGGGGGTAAAGTTGCACAAGTGAAGACATCATTTCCATCAGAACCACCTGTCTTCATTTCGAGAAGTTTGCCTGGATGGATCTTATAGTTTGCAATCCCCTTGTTTGTTTGTTTTTTGTTTGTTTGTTTTTAAATTAAGCTTATGCTCGAGGTGGGGCTTGAACTCACAACCCAGAGATCAAGAGTTGCATGTTCTATTGACTGAGCCAGTCAGGCACCCCCATGATCTACCTTTCTTAGTGAGACTAGCAGATCTCCTAAAATCAGTGAGACTTTGCAGACTGAGATCACAAGTGCTTCATTTCTGTGTTCAGACATTGCTTCTGTCAAGTGGTCTTTCTGAGAGAGATCTGTCAGGGCCTGTTGGGGTCTCCCTGGCTCATGCCAATGAGATTCAATGATATAATGGTGGTGTGATGTTTGGAAGAAAGTGCTATTTCCTAGCAAAATGCACACTGTAACCTTCCTTCTCCTGCCCTGTTTTTATGGGAGGAAATAGAGAAGCTACTTCAGGGTGGAAGGGGTCTCTCGGCTGACATGGTGAGGGACAGTACATGGTCCTTGAATTTCTCCCTCCAGTGCTGTCAGCTCGTCGTCAGACTTCTGTTAGGCCGAGAGGTCACAGAAACCAAGGGCTGGAGGTGCAAGTGTCCAGGCCTGAGAGTGGTTTTGGAAGCAATGTGGGGGGAGGGGGAAATGGAAGGGAAGAAGACAGGAGATGAAGGAAAGAGGTGAATTTCAGAAAAACAACAGTCTAAAAGAGATTTTAATGAAGTTTAGTGTTGGGTGTACTACAAACCTTTCTTCTTTTACCATGAAAACTGTAAAACCCGCCTCACTGGTTAGTGCATTGGAACTCTAATTTCAGGGTAGGATCAGGCGTCTTCTTCTCTAATAAGAAAATTCAGGTAGATCCTGGGCAGGTAACTGAGGTTCACACTTTAGGGAACACCGAACAGTTATGGTGGAATCACTTGATGTAAAACTTGGACAACATTGCAGCTCAACTGAATGTGCTCCCTTATGAATAATGAGTTGTCTGTCATTTGAGTTTGTGGCACAGAGACCAGATGGATTGCAATGAAAACTCAAAGATCAAAAGAAAAGTTGTTTCCATTTAAGCTTGTAAATCATAAGCATTTTTATATTTTTATACTGTTCAACTCTGTTGTGAATGGTCTTGATAAACCTACTGGGTAGAAACAACCAAGTTAAAAAACAATGAAAAAAGATGACATTGAAAAAAGATCACACAGGTGTTGGTAGCCTAGGGAACTGAGGCACAGAAGCTGTAACTGCTTTTTCCAAATTTACATAGTAAGAAGGTGCCAGAGCCAAGAGGTAAACTAACGTTTTTGACCTCAATCTAGTGCGTACTACATAATATGCTGATTCTTAATCTGAAGCTATAGAAAGTAGACTAACTTTCTGTTTTGAGTTGGCTGTGCATATTGCACAAGGAGATTGAAGATCGTGAATATGTTTGGATTTTTCTAGTTAACTCTCTCCTATGTTGATATACCATCTTCAAAACAGGGAGAGGGCAGTCCAAAAGTCATATCCACAACTCCAAATTTTGAGGCTCATTTTGGAAAACACCATCTATGTGACCATTGCTGTCCTAGGTTATTGAGGCAGGGTGGTGAACAAAATAAGCAAGAGTTCTATACTCATGGAGGCTGCATGCTAGCAGGGGAAAACAGAAAAGAGACATGGAGAAAGATAGGAAATACAATTTGAGATGATGGTAAGTGATGTGAAGAAAATAAGATAGTATAGTACAGTGAGCTAGGAAGTGACCGGGGAAGGTGATACTAAAACACTATGGAAATCATTATCATAAGTAGATGGCTCATCTTCCCATTAACACTTTTCTGACCTCCTTGCCTTGACTTACCATTAATTTAACAACTGCCATTTATCTGATGTGAGATATTTGCCTTGATAAATTAAAATTTTCTCAGAAGATATATCTGTAAATATCTAAGTCATAAATGAGATGATATATGGGGGAAATTTGTAAATATTAAAATCCTATGCTTATGCGAAGCAAAAAACAATGTTACTTTTCCCTCCAGACTTTCACTGTGGTCTTTAACAATGAAAATAAATGCTATTGAATAGAGATACCCAGTCATAAAGGAAGAATGACTTTGACCTTGAGCAGCAGCAGTATTTTCCAGTAGCACTTTATTCCATTAGCTTCAACTGGATATTGACTTTAGAATGGAGATAATAAATGGTACTATCCCCATAGTCAGAGCAGGAACTAGTATTTGTTATTTTGTACTTCAATTAACACACATGTATGTGATAAATATTTATGTATAGTGACCACTCACTTGGCAGTCATTCTTCAAAATCCTATTCATTCTATGTATTCATACAGTATTGTAGAAGATAGCACTTTATACTCAGTGGAAGAACACGTTTGTATCCTCCAAAGTCTTGCACAGGTTGGCTTTCAGTCAGTTATGTCTGTAGCCTGACACTAACCTCTTGATGATATTGCTTAGCTTTCCCATGCACAGGAAATTCCAGTATTTGCTAGCTTTGATTTTCTCTGATAGTAAATCATTAAAATCAAAGAACTCAGCAAACCTCTTCCTGGAACACTGTAATGCTGACACATGTACTGGGAATCTATGCTCTTGGAGGGACACTTTGCTTGTGCTATGGAGATGTTCACAATAGTTAAAGACAGTCAGGCTGTGTGCACTTAGATGCTGAGTCTGTTGAAGTTCAGTCCTTCCCTTGGATAAATGCCTAGTAGTGAAATTGCTGGGTCATAGGGTAGTTCTATTTTTAGTTTTTTGAAGTTGTTGAAGTTTAGTCCTTTGGTAAGTACTGAACTGGATATCACAATATGTCAAACTTGTATGCTGCTTCATTTTCTTCTCCATTTATTCTACCCCATCCTGTGCAGAAAGCACTTAATCATTCTTGGTGTGCCCCTAACATAACACGACTCTTTGAAAGAGCTTTGTGCTTTCCCCTCCTCCAGGAAGTTCTTTACTCAGTGGAATTAAATGGTGATTCCACTTCTGGCCGAATGATAGAGTTAAGAGTCTGTCCGTGGGAGAACATAAAAAGATGGATTGTGCTCTCTTGCTACTTCAAAATCTTCCTGGTGATAGAGATTAGTTATAATGAAAATACAATATATCAGAACTTATGGGATGGAGTGAAAGCAATACTTAGAGAAAAATTTATAGTTGTAAGCCTCTACCTTAAAATAATGAGAAAGATCTCAAATCAATAACCTAACTGTTCACCTAGCAGGAGGAAGGAAACACTGTGAGAGAAGTGAAGAATGGCTTTGATGGGCTAACTAACAGGCTGAACTAAGCTAAGGAGAGAATCATGAGTCAGAAGATTAGTTAATAGAAAGTTTCAAAACTGAGATGAAAAAGACAAAAGAATTAAAAAGGCAGAGGAGAATATCCAAGAACCATGGAACAATTTTGGAAGGTGTAATATACACTCAGTGGAAACACCAGAAAGAGAAGAGAAAAAGAAGTCAAATAAATATTTTAAGGTAATGCTTCTAATTGATTGAGAATTTTCCAGATTTAGTGATAGTCACTGTATTAGTTTGCTAGGTCTACCGTAACAAAATACCACAGGACAGCAACATGCAGAATGAAACTGGCCCATTTTCCTATGCCATATAGAAAAAATAAATTCAAAATAGATGAAAGACCTAAATATGAGATCAGAAATCATCAAAATCCTAGAGAAGAACACAGGCAACAACTTCTTTAACCTCGGCCAGAGAAAATTCTTACTGGACACATCACCAGAGGCAAGAGCAACGGAAGCAAAAATGAACTATTGGGACTTCATCAAGATGAAAAGCTTCTTCGGGGCACCTGGGTACCCTAGTCAGTTGAACTTCTGACTTTGGCTCAGGTCATGATCTCACGGTCTGTGAGTTCAAGCCCCATGTTGGGCTCTGTGCTGACAGCTCGGAGCCTTGGAGCCTGCTTCAGATTCTGTGTCTCCCTCTCTCTCTGACCCTCCCTCATTCATGCTCTGTCTCTGTCTGTGTCAAAAATAAATAAACATTTAAAAATTTAAAGAAAAGATAAAAAGCTTCTTCACAGTGATGGAAACAATTAATGAAACTAAAAGGCAACCTTCAGGATGGGAGAAGACATTTGCAAATGACATGTGCACTAAAGGGTTTGTATCCAAAATATAGCAATATCTTATAAAACTCCACACCCAGAAAACAAATAATCCAGTGAAGAAATGGGCAGAAGACATGAATACATTTTTTTTCCCAAAGAAGACATCCAGATGGCTAACAGACATGAAAAAATGCTAAACATCACTTATCATCAGGGAAATACAAATCAAAACCATGATGAGATACCACCTTACACCTGTCAAAATGGCTAAAATTAACAACTCAGGAAACAACAGGTGTTGGCAAAGTTGCAGAGAAAAGGGGAATCCTTTGGCACTGTTGGTGGGAATGCAAACTTGTTAGACACTGTGGAAAACAGTATGGAGGTTCCTCAAAAAGTTACAAATAGAACTACCCTATGACCCAGCAGTTGCACTACCAGGTATTTACCCAAAGGATACAAAGGTACAGACTCAAAGGGGTACACACACCTGGATGTTTACTGCAGCTCTATCAACAATAGCCAAACTGTGGAAAGAGACCAAATGTCCATTGACTGATGAATGGGTCAGGAAGATGTGGTATATACATATACAATAGAATATCACTCAGGCATTGAAAACAATGAAATAAATCTTGCCATTTACAATGACATGGATGGAGCTAGAATGTATTATTCTAAGCAAAATAAGTCAATCAGAGAAAGACAAATACCATATGATTTCACTCGTGTGTGGAATTTAAGAAGCAAAACAGATGAACATAGGGGAAGGGGGGGAAAGAGTAGAGAGGGAAACAAACCAGAAGAGACTTTTAATGATAGAGAACAAACTGAGGGTTGCTGGAGGGGAGGAGGGTGGAGGATGGGCTAGATTGGTGATGGGTACTAAGGAAGGCACTTGCTGGGATGAACACTGGGTGTTGTATGTAAGTGATGAATCACTGGATTTTACTCCAGAAACAAATATTGCACTGTGTATTAACCAACTATAATTTAAATAAAAATTTGAAAATGAAAAAATAGAAGACTACATCTAATTGTTGAAAAAAAATTCCCATGTTGGATATGTCACTTATATCTAAAAAATAAATTGGAAGAAATGTTTAAAAACAACAACAATAACAGCAGCAGCAACAAGAAAGTACCACAAATTGTGTGGCTTAAACAACAGAAAAATATTGTGTAGTTTCTCAGTCTAGAAGTCTGAGAACAAGGTGTGAGTAGTATGGGTTGCCTTTGAAGGCTGTGAGAAAAAGTCTGTTCCAAGCCTCTCCTGTAGCTTCTGGTGGTTCTCTGGCAACCCTTGTCATGCCTTGGCTTGTAGAGGTATCATCACAATGGTGTGTTCATCCTCACACTGCATTCTCCTTCTTTGTCACTATCAAAATTTTCTCCTTTAAAAAGGACACCCATCATATTGGATTAGAGACTCACTTTATTGCAGTATTATCTCATCCTAAATAATTACGTCTGCAATGAACCTGTTTCCAAATAAGATGCCTTTTCCAGGTGCTGGTAGTTAGGACTTCAATATAGAATTCAGTGGGACACAATTGACTCTGTATCAGACACTACACCACAGATCCAGGAGGCTAAAAGAATACTAAGAAGGTTAAATACCAAAAATTTATACCTGAGATTATCATGATCAAAATTCAGAAAACCAAAGACAAAGAAAAAATTTTGAAAGAAGCCCAAGGAAAAAACACTCATCATATGTTTTAAATATATATTACAAAGACTGTGTTACTTGCACTACACAGTGCTGAATATAGTCTTTCTTTTTTTAAAAAAATTTTTTAATATTTATTTATTTTTGAGAGAGAGAGACAGAGACAGAGTAGGAGCAGGGGAGGGGCAGAGAGAGAGGGAGACACAGAATCCAAAGTAGGATCCAGGCTCTGAGCTGTCAGCACAGAGCCCGATGCAGGGCTTGAACCCATGAACTGTGAGATCATGACCTGAGCCTAAGTCGGGCACTCAACCGACTGATTCACCCAGGCACCCCAGAATATAGTATTTCAAAGAGTCAACATTATACTGTCAATAATATACTTACCTCTGTCCAATACAGAGTTTAAACATGTATCCCAGAAGTACTATTAGTGGAAGCAACTACTGCTAAACAACATTTCAAAAGCAAACATACTCATGCTCATGACTCTGATAATGTAAGCATGTATCACAGAAGAAATTATATGCACCACACACTGCTAGGCCCAGCATTCCAGAGTAAACATTATATTCAATCACTCATGCAACCAGTTGGTTACACAGTGTTTAAATATACACAATTGACAAATGAATTGCATCTACCACATACAGTTAAACATTGTGTTTCCGAGTCAATATTATACTGTCACTCATATACCTACTTACACAAGGAGTTTAGAAATGTATCACAGTTGTGTATATTAAATATCCCACGTTATGGTCAACACAGGGTTTCAATCAAACTACGTTATTTTCAGTCACTATCATCCTGAATGTGACAAAGAATTGAAACACAACTCACGGGAGAATGTGCTGCATGCATTACACATTGATGAACACTACTTTCCAAAGAGTCAATATTACTCAGTCTATCTCCTCTTTCTGTTGTTAAACACGAAATTTAAAGATTTATTTCCAAATACAATGTTAAATCCAGTACACAATGCTAAACAGTGTTTCAGAGTTGAAACTACACTTAACCTCTCTCCCACCTAACATTATTAAAGACAGAGTTTAAGCATTACAAAGTGGTATTTGCACCACACAGTACTAAACACCGTGTTTCAAAGAGTCAAGGTTATACACATTTAGTCCAGCACCTAACTTGTGAACCAGAGTATTTAAACACTGTTTAAAGAAGAACGTTTTCCATGTGCCAAAAACTGCTAAGCACAGTGTTAAAAAGTGTCAACACTTTTTAAAAAGTGTCATGTAGTGTTTGAATTTTATGAAAACACACAAGGTGAAGATATTTGAGGTGTGTGTGGAAAAAACACCAAGTTGGACCCAATTGTGCCTTTTGTTGTATACAATGCCTCAGATCATAACAAACTGGACAAAGGTGATGAGATGCCCACCAAACCAGGTATCATTGAAGGAGGGGAATTGTCCCAGAGTCTTAAAAGGACCATTTTATCCCTTGTAGGCAAAGGAAGGAACATGTGGATATCATGGTAAGATATGTGAATGAATGCTATGGTAAGGTTTAGGGTCAGAGCTAGGGTTAGGGTTTATAGTTAGGGCTTTGGAAGGTTTAGGGCTAGGAGTTAGGGGTTATAGGATGAGGGTGAGGATTAAGTATAGCTGGCCCCCATCCTCCTCTCTTCATTTCTCTGAGGCTTCTGTGATGGACTCAAATTGGCCGTGGTCACACATGAGTCAGGGGTCGCAGTTTTTTCCCTGTAACCTCCATTCCTGGAGTCTGAATGAGGAAGAGTGGAATATCCACTGTTTTCATTGACTGCTTCAAATTTAATTCAACCTCTGTCTAGAGTTTGCAATGACTCAGAGGTCCTGCATAGTTTCTCCATGCTCTCCTATGTTGCCATGGTGGTTCTCATTGTGCCTATGCATCCCCAGGACACATGTGAGAACACTCCACTCAGTGGACACATGTGGATGGAGAGAAGACCAGATGCAGCCACCTGCCAGCCCCTAGGTGTTGTCTTCATGAGTGCTGGTGGTGACCTCCTGAGACCTGCTGGATCCTTCGTCCCATCCTAGTGGGCAGCAGTAGACAGTGTGGTGTCAAACAGGATAGCCTTTGGTCTGTGACCACTCAGGAAGGCATGCATAGCCCTCCAGCTGAGGCCACCCTGGGCCCTTCAATTTCCGTGGCCAAGTACTAAGCTGCCTGTACTGCTAGGTAATTGAATAGCTACCAGGAAGCATAGACAGTCCCTTGTGACGTTTCCATTCCTAGCAGACATGTGATTGAGACAAGTTCCTCCTTCCTCAGCTTCTCAGCCTGTTTAGACAGGTAATAATCCTCCAAACTATGAATGTGGCTAAGGCCACAGCAACCATAAAGCAGAGTGTAGCCCTGCAATCCTTTGGTCCTCTGGTTGTAATAAATCTTTAACACTCATTGAAAATTGAAGAAATCATAGCCCCTGTGACTCTCAGTGGGCAGGTTCTCACTGAGGCTGCATGGCCTCTGAGAGCCATATACCCAGTCCCGTGGCCTCCAGAAAGCCAGCCAAGTATGGATTCTGTTTTACGGCAGATTCCATGTGACTCCATCTACTTTATTGAGCAAGAATTTCCTTACCAGCCTCTCATTTGGTCTCTGCTCTTTGTAAAGGAGAAGAGAGTGGAAAATGAGCCAGTTTGTTCTTTGGGGATGGGTAATTACTGTGTGACTCCTGTGCTATCTCCTCCTGGGGACATGAATGAGGTCTGTGTGGTTTCTAGCCTCTGAGATCTGAGGACCCAATGCCTGAGGCAGGAGCCTTGAGCTTCCTACCAACAGCAAAGTTACTTTTCCAGTAATTAGAATTGCTTTTTGCAATCGTGGGAGGACAGCAAGAGCACTGGGTGGGTGGCTGCAGCCCCTGACCCTAAGTGAAATCCTTCCTTCCTTGGGCTTCAGGTTCCACAGCTGTGCAGTCGGCCATCAGTGATGTGGAATCTGCTGTTTTCCCAACATGGCATCTGTTCTCAGGTCCAAGTCCACACTTCTGCTTGCCTTTGGGGACTACATCTCACCTGCCTCCCATAACAACAGCTCCAGAGGGCAGCCCCCACATCCCATACACCTCGATGATGGGTGTATGATCCAAGTCCAGCCAACCCCATGCTCCATCCTCTGGGTGCTCTGATGACTTCAGGGATGAGGATGTGACCCAAGCCAGGCCAAAGACAATGAAAGCCATGACTTTTCATGGATCCCAAAGGAAAGAGAAACCCTTCCCAGTAGAATGGATGGTGAGTGGGTGTCAGCCTGGAGTTGCTAGAGGTCCCAGATACAGTGAGAGAGACTGTGCCTATGAATGGGGCCGCCCCAAACAAACTTAGAAGGATGGAGGATTGGAAAGGGTTCAGGTCTCACTGTGAGAGTATGAGCCCCTGGATCTGCTGGGTCCAAATCGACTCTTAACTTGCCACTTGCAAGCATTAATTTATTTCCACCATATTGTTAAGGTTATGTATTTATTTTGAGAGAGAGCAAGCATGAGTGAGCAAGGACAGGGCAGAGAGTGAGGGAAAGAGAGAGAATCCCAAGTAGGGTCCACACTGTTAGCGCAGAGCCCATGGGGCTTGAACCCACGAATGATGAGATCATGACCTGAGCCTAAATCAAAAGTCAGACACTTAGCTGACTGAGTCACCTAGGTGATCCTATTTCCACCATATTAACAAATAGTAATTTACTGTGCTTCAGTAAGTGTGTCCAGTCCCTTGCCATCCAAAAAGTGCTGGCTGACACATCAGAATTAACGATCCCTGAGACACTCTGTGCAGTGTTCTCACTGGGGGCCATGGCTGGGGAGATGAAGACAGCAGGTGGGGTCAGGTCTCAGGGGACTTGTAGAACAGCTCTGTCCCTATTCCTTCTCTGTCTCTGGAGAGGAAAACCCCAGAAGCATTGAGAGGAGAACCAGCAGGAGGAAGAGGTCCTTGGATGTGGGAGATGCAGGAGAGAAGCATCAAAGGAAAAGACTTCAAAAGGGAAGGGCTGGAGAAGGTGCAAGGCCTTAGGACATGTTTACAAAGCTGAATGTGGCTGAGGCTGGTAAGGATCGCCTAGAGCCATTAACACTGTCCAAGGCCAGATCCTCCTTCACACCTGACCCTTCCTAGTGTTATAGAAACCAAATAACTTGAAATTCAACCTTGAAAAGCTAAATCATTAGACTGATTAACTCGCTTGTTTAGCTGACTTTATGCACGTAGTCTTTAGCAATTATCCTAATAAAAAGAAGCTTCATTCTGGAGTCGGGGCCTCATTCCGACTCAAGTATGAGGACCTTCACTTAAAAGCACTTTGTTTGAGGACTCATCTTTTGCGACTCTGGCCATACTCCCTGCAACACTTGGATGGCTAATGTTTCTCCCTTATTTAAGGGTCAGTTTTGTTAATATGTATTTTTACTATGAAATCACCCAGTTGCCTGAGGCTTTCAGTCTGATGCAATAGGTTTCTCTTATTTGACCTTTAATTTCTACTCTATTTTTCTTCAGAATTGTCATAATTAATGAACAAATATTGGTATATTATTATTAATTAAAGTTCTTATTTTATTCAGGTTCCCTCTCTTCTACCTTTTCCTGCTCCAGGATCCCATGCAGGGCACCACATGACATATGGTCATCATGTCTCTGTAGGCTCTTCTTGGCTGTGACAGTCTCTTCAATGACTTTGGAGGTATTTTGTAGAAAGTTACACGTTGGGATTTACTTGGTGTTTTCCTCATGATTAGACTGGGGTTATGGGTTTTAAGGAAGCAGATCACAGAAATAAAATGCTCTGTCCTCACTTTACATCAAGGGAACATGGTCTGGAGGCCACTTGTCACTGTCCGTGTTCATGTTGACCACTGGCTGAGGCAGTGTTCTTCAGGCTTCCCCACCGTGAGTTACTCTTTTCCCATATGTGCATATGGTGTGTCTTCGTGAGCCAGAAGACACAGTGTGGAGCCCACACTTTAGAAGAGGGGAGTTACCTGCACCTCCTTGATGGATGACTGTCTACATCTATTGTTCAATATTCTGCATAGGAGAGGTCTAGTCAATCCCATTTGTAAACAAACAAACAAACAAACAAACAAACAAACGCCTATGTAATTTGTAAATAAAAATGCAACTGAGTGATTTAAGAGATTACATTGGCTTTATTGAACAATTTTATGAATCAGCAGCATCCCATCTAGCAAATAGAAAGGAGTTCCTTTGAGCTGCAGGGAGGAGAAGGATTTTTAAATCAGAGAAGGAATGGAAAAAGGAAATTTTTAGCAAAGGAAGCATTGTTGTAGGCAAGGTCACTTTCCTAAGGGGACCAGAAGGAGCCATTCAGTACATTTTCTAGGTTGACTGGTTAAAGATTACATGGGGCATGTGTGTGAAATTCCAGTTAGGTTAAGTACTAAGTCTTGGCTTGCTGACTGGGGTCTCTTAGCACAAGTGACTCCATTTTGGGCCTACAGTTTCCTTTTTAACAAATCTTTTATTTTTACCAGGGTGGACACCTGCGTAGCTATTTTAGGCTGTTGGTTATACTCCAGCACTACAATATTTCGCCACAGGTTCATTCCTGCTTTGGCTACTGACAGCACTTTTCATCGGCTCCTGTTTATCTTTGACATATTTCCATCTTTGTGTTTTTTTTTTCTTGGTACCTTCTTACTTTCTGATACTTTGAGATTATCCTGGCTCCTATATTTATTGTCTTAGTCCTAGTATCAGCAATATCTTCAAAGAGCCCTGGTCCCTTCTATTACAGACTGGTATTAAAGTCTTACATGTGGTAGCTAAATGTGCTCAGCAGACAATGCAAGGAAATATATGCATGTATTCCTACCTATATGTGCATGTAAACACACCTAATTATAAAATTTCTATGGGGAATTGTCTGTTTCCATATTAAGCTAAAGATGAGTTTGTGCTGATGTCTCCAACCTGGTCCACCACCACACAGGTTTTGTGATCTTCCCCCTTTGCTAATCTGTTACTTTCCACTGTAGCCATGAGAAACATGGCTCCTACTACCTGCCATTTATGTAATTCATCACTCCATTCCAGATTACAGATGTGGTGATTTCCAAACTGTTAGCTACCATACTTTATAAGATAATGTTCCCTCTACTCTTTTAGCCTCTTGGGTGAGACTCCTTCTTGCAATAGAAGATTAATAGGAGAAAACCAAACAGAAGCTTAATTACATGTATATGTCCTGTATAGATGGGAGATACTCAGGAAAGATGAGTAACTTCCCCAAATGGCCCAGCTATCACCCTGCAGGCCATCTTTGGCCAAAGACAAAAAGAGTTTGGGTGGTGGGAAGGCCAGTTAAGGGAGGTCATCAGGCCAATCACAGTAAACTAGGGTATGTATGGTTGTTACACAGATTTAAGTTTGCGCTTTCTCCTTTGATAACAGGTTATTGAGATTTACTCATTCCTCTATTCCTGGTAGAAAGGGAGACACCCTTACAAATGGTGCTTTCCTTTGTAAATGCAAATTTTGCTCACTGAAGGGCAATTTCTACTCAGTTTTCAGAAATTCCCCTGTGTCTGCAGTTTCTTAAAATTAATGATCCCCAAATAATCCCCGTGCCAGAGAAGCATATTTTAGGGTGGCATATTCTGCTTCTTTCACATGGATGTACCCGCATTTGCTTATGCATTCATCTATTAAAGGATCTCCTGACTTCTTTAAGTGTTTAACCATTATGAATACAGCTGCAGCGCATAACTGCACGTGAGTTTTTGTTTGGAAATTGTTTTTCAAAACAGTTGTTTAAATACTAGAAGCATGAATGTTGGATCCTGAGGTGGGACTTATTTAGCCAAAATGCCCTCTACAGTGGCCGTACATACACCTCCAGCATGAAGGAGTGTTCCTATCGTTCCTGTCCATCCAGCAACTGGTGTTCTTGTTTTTGGAGTTTAGCATTTCTACCAGGTGTGCAGCTCTATCTCACAGTTGTTTTGATTTGTAATTTCCTAATGACAGAGGATGTAGAGCATAGTTTTGTATGCTTATTTACTATCTGTATATCTTCTTTGTCCAGGGGTCTGTTGAGATCTTACCCATTTTCACCAAGGTTGTTTTCTTACTGTTGAGTCCTGAGAGTTTTTGGTATAGTTTGAATACAAATTCCTTGTCATATATGCATTTTGAAAACATTTCCTCCCAGTTTGTGGCTTGCCTTTTGGTTCTCTATACAAGGTCTTTCACAGAGTACAAGTTTTATAAAGTTCATGTTACTAATTTTTTTCTCTTATAGATTGCTTTCTAGTGTTGTGTGTTAAAACCCATCACTGAACCCAAGGTCACATAGCTTCTCTTTCATGATTTCTTTCAGATAACTTTGATAGTTTTAATTCTGAATTTATCTAGTTTTGCAATAGAAGATTGTAAACTTTGTGCCTACATTTAATTTCATTTCATACACTTTCCAATTAACTGCTCCTTAACTATTTGTGGAGAAGTCAGGGGATATTGGGCTCCATTTCAGTTTGAATTTCCAAAATTTAACGGATTCCGTTGGGCCCAGGGTAGGGTCAGTGCCTCCACTGAAACACAGGCCCAGCATGTCCTGCACCACCTGCACGGCCCGCAGGGGGCGCCGAGCCCCGTCCCCACACCCGTGTGGCGCATGCACACTTGGCCCCTGGTCTTCCGGCTCTCCCGGAGCTGCTCAGCCTTCCAAGGACTTGGGAAGTCCTCTCTGGGGCTTGGGGGGACGTGGGGCCATGCCCACAGGGACGGGAACACGGCTTCTACGGGCCCGCTGTGGAGGCTTGGGGGAAGGTGGGCCTCACATCTCCACCAGCTGCAGCCAGACTCCTCAGGACCCGCTGTGGAGGATTTGGGAGGACTTGGGGCCACGTCCACAGGGACAAGAACCTGGTTTCCTCAGGATCCGCTGTGGAGGATTTGAAGGGACGTGGGGCTGCAGACACAGGGACAGGAACCCAGTTTCCACAGGCCCCACTGTGGAGGCTTGGGGGGACATGGGCCCACGTCCACAGGGACAGGAATCCGGTCTCCTCAGGACCCGCTGTGGAGACTTCGAGAGGACGTGGGATCGCGTCCACAGGGACAAGAACCCGGTCTCCTCAGGACCCGCCGCAGGAGGAGCAGGTGAGGAGAAAGCGAGGCCCGGAGAGGAGGAGCTTCCGGAGCCGGGACGCTGGCGGGGGGTGGGGGTGGGGGATGGGGAGGGTTGGTGTTCATGGGACCCAGCGGGGGAAGGGTCCGGCTTGGCTTCGTGCTTGGTGACCCTGTGTCCCCCGCGGGGCTGGGCGCGCGGCCGTCGGGTCTTCCCTCTCTGGTGTCCGGGACCGCGGGGCCGCGCGCCCGTTTTCCCGCTCTGCGCGGACTCGGTTCCTGCCGCGTCCTCGCGCGGCTCGCGGTCCAGGAGCGGGTGCCCCGGGCGGTGCTCAAGCTCCCGCCGCTCTGGCCGCGCGGGTCGGGGTGTCTGTTCCGTGTCTGCGATGGCGCCACTGGGAGTTTGGTGCGTATGGCCGCGATCCTAGCGCTGTGACCCTCCCACCGCCTGTTGCTCGCGTGCGGCCTCCACTGCGGGGGAGCGGGGTCTGAGCGCCGCGCGGCCTCCGGCTTGGACTTGGCCTCCGCTCGTGGAGCGGGACCCGCACAAAGGTGCGGAGGTGTAAGTTTTCTCTGCGGTGATTGCAGACGTGCAGTGAACTTGTCACAGCCACAGATACTCGTCATCCCTACACTCCGGCTCTGGGTTTCTTCATCACATTTACCACTTCCAGTGTGTTTTACCCCAAAAAGGGACACTCCCCCCGCGAATGAGAAAATCCCTGCTGTTTCCACTGTATAACCCCGACCGCAGGCCCGCTTCGGCTGCCCCACCTGCCTCACTGTCTGAAGTAGGTTTCTCGGTTCTGATCCGGTTTCTCCTTCTGGAATTGTTCCCCAGAATTCACCTTATTTGCGTAACCTGGATGGATTTAGGGAGCAAGACGGTGCCAGTATGGGTGGTGTTTTTCATGTGGCTTGTGTCACTGAGGCTGTTTTCGGTGTCCATCCGTGTTGTGACACGTATCCGTTTTCTTTCTCATTGTGACTCGGTACCCTCACACCACTGACGACATTTCAAGTACACAGTTCTGTGGCAGTAACTGCATTCACACCATTGGACGTCAATGTCCAGAGCTTTCTCATTTTTGTCAGTGAAACTATGTGCATGAAACACGAACTCCCGTTCCCCTTTCCCATCCGCCCTTGCAGCCACAGTCCACTTTCTGTCTCAGAACTGACTTTTCTGGGCACCTCAGGCAAGTGCAGTCATACAGTGTTTGTCCTAATGTGACTGGCTCATTTCACTCTGGACTGTGTGACTTCCAGGTTCAATCTATGTTGTAGCATGTGTCGCACTAGTTTTTAAGGCTGAATAATATTCTCTTCTATATAGACCGCATTTCATGAATCTCGTTTGTTCATCTGTCAGGGACACTTGGGTTGCTTCCACCTTTTTGGCTGTTGTGAAAAATGCTACTATGGGTAAGGGTACATGCATATCTGCTCAAGTCTTTGCTTTAAATTTATTTGGGTATAGATGCTGGAGTGGATTTGTGTGTAATGTTTTTTAGGTGCCACCCATATTGTTTTCCACAGATGCCTTTATATAGCAGAATAATTTTGCCATTTATGGATCTACCTCATTTTGTTTATCCATTCACCTGTTGAGGGACATTTGGAGGACTGTAAACACTACTGCTGTGAATATTTGTGCACTTTTTTTTTTTAGTAACTGTTTTCAACTTTGTCCGGGGGAGTATACATCTAGGAGTAGAGTTGTTGAACCATATGGTAAATCTATTTTTATCTTTTTGAGGGAATGCCAAACTATTTTACACATAGAGTGCGCCATTTTACATTTCCACAAGCAAGATTTAAAGGTTCCGATTACTCAGCATCTTTGCAAACATTTGTTATTTTTAGTTTTCTTGATTATAACAATTCTGGCATGTATAAAAGGGTATATATCACTGTGGTTTAAAACTTCATTTCATTATGGCTAATGGTGTTTCACATCTTGTCATGTGCTATTGACCATTTGTTGGTCTTTTCTGGAGAAAGGTCTATCCAAGTCCTTCATCTGTTTTTAAAATTGGGTTGTCTTTGTTGATGAGTTGTAAAAGCTCTTTACATATTCTGTATAACAGACTCTTACCAGATAAATAATGTGAGAATATTTTCTCCCATTCTGTGGGCTGTCTTTTCACTTTCAGGATAGCATCCTGTGACATACCAAGTGTCTAATTTTGATGACATTAAATTTCTTTATTTTTTCTTTTCTTGATTGTGACTTCAGATCTAAGAGCACTGCTAAATCCAAGGTCATGAAGATTTATCCTCATTTGATTCTTCTAGAGTTTATATTTACCTTTTACATTTAAGCCTTTAATCTATTTTGAGTTAATTTTTGTATGTCATGTGAGGTAAATGTCCAATTTTATTCTTCTGCACATGGATAGTCAGTTGTGTAGCACCATTTGTTGAGAAGACCATACTTTCCCCAGTGTGATGTTGTTGTCCTTGCCAAAATTCAGTTGACCATAAATGAAGAGCTTATTTCTGGGATCTTGATTAAGTCCCACTGATCTGTATGTATTATCTTTATGACAGTATCACAATATTTTATTACTTTGAATTTGTATTCATATTTGAAATTGGAAAGTATGAACTTCCATCTTTGATTTTCTTCTCCAAGACTGTTTTGGCTGTTTTGTGGTACCTTGAAATTCCATGACTTTTAGGATTAACTTGTGCATTCTTCCCAGAGCCCTAATGAATTTTCCTGGTAATCACATTGAATCTGCAAATTGTATTGTGTACTATTTCCACTTAGCAATAGTAAATCTTTTTAAAAAATGTTTTGTTTATTTATTTTAAAGTAGGCTCTACGCCAAATGTGGGGCTTGAACTCACGACCCTGAAATCAAGAGTTGCACGCTCTACTAACTGAACTAGCTGGGAATCCCTAGCAATAGTAAGTCTTTTTATCACTATGGACATCTTCACATTTATTTATGTTTCCTCTAATTTCTTTCAGCAGTGTATTACAGTTTTCAGTGTATAAGTCTTGCACCTTAATTACATCTATTCCTAAGTATTTTATTAACATTGGCATTACCTGAAATAAAATTGTTCCCTTAAATTCCTCTTCAGATGATTCATTGCTAGTGTATACAGATAGGAGAGATTTTTGTGTATCAATATTTTGTTCTGTAACTGTTGACTTAGTTGACTATCTCTAATCATTTTTTTGATAATTCTTTAGGAAGTTCTATATATAAGATGATGTCATCTCTGGTCTCTGAATAGACCTAGATCTACTTTTTCCTTTCACTTGTGGACACCATTTTTTTTGTCTCATTGTTCTGGGTAGAACTTTCAGCATAATATTGAGTAACAGTTGAAAGCCAGCATCTTAGCCTTGTTCCTGATTTCAGAGTAAACCTTTCAGTCTTCAAAATTGAACATGAGGTTTGATGTAGGTTTATTGCACACATTACTTTTTATTCCTACTTTCTTGAGTGTATATATCATGAACTGGCATTGGATTTTGTTTAGAGCATTTTCTGCATCAGCGTATATGATCCCATTTTCATTTAAACAATTATTGTGGTGTATAGCTTGCTTGGTTTTAGTATGTTGAATAACCCTTGACTTTCTGGTGTAGAGACACTTGCTGTCTGTCCTGTTCCATTGATGCATGTGTCTATTTTTGTGCAAGTTACCTACTGCTTTGATTACTATAGTTTTGTAATACATCTTGAAATTTGAGATTGTGATATGTCCAACTTTGTTCTTTCTCAAGACTCCTTTGGTTATTTGTTTTCTTTTTTTTTCGTCAAATTTTTATTTAAATTCTGGTTAGTTAACATACAGTGCAATATTGGTTTCAGGAGTAGAATTCAGTGATTCATCACTTACCTACAATACTCAGTGCTCAAAATAACAAGTGCCCTCCTTAATGTCCAACACCCATCTAGCCCATCTACCCCCCACCTCCCTCCGTCAACCTTCCACTTGTTCTCTATCATTAAGAGACTCCAGGGGGGAGATTCCAACATGGCAGAGAAGTAGGGGGACCTGAAGTTCCCTCATCCCTCAAACACAGAAGTGTTGAGGCCAGAGGACTTGGAATTCCAAGAGTCCAGGCTGCAGAGTAACACAGACACGTCTCCAGGGGTCCACAGAGACAACCTGGCAGGCTATAGGTGTGTGATTGCCAACTGGGAGAGATAAAATGGGTGTCATAGACACAGAGGGGAGGGATCCACTTCTGTGGAGAGACAAAAGGAAGAGAAAGAGAGGCTGTGAAAGTGTAGGATTGTATTTGAACAAGAGAAAAACCACAGATGGGTATTGGAAAAAAATGGAGAAAAATCCAATTTTTAACTGCAGAGCATTCTCCAGACTGGGGCCAGCTGCCCTGTTCATGCACCTGGGGAGGAGGGGAGCCAGCCCCAGGCTCGGTAACTAGTTCAGAGGCACAGTCTTCAGTGGGAGAAAGCAATCCCCTCCCTTGAGTGCTGTGGGAAGAAAGTATATAGCCATTCCAAGGACAAAGATCCTTGCCTGCACCCACCAGCCAGAGGCCCTTTATTGGCAGGGTGCAGCACTTCCTGGTCCTGGGGAGTGCAGAGCAGGATCCTTTGAGACGAGTGTTTGAATTCCAGACGAGTGCCAGGGAGGTGCTAGAGACTGTGGAGCAGAAAACAAATAACAAAAAACAAAAACCAAAACAGCTAGCTCACACCCGCACAGCACTGTGAGGTCAGCCTGAACAGAGTAGTTTGGGACACCCAGTCCGGGGAGGAGAGACTGGGGTGTCACCATTTTCTCCCCATCACCAACAAGGTAGGGCTTCAGGGAAAGGACAAGGGGCCACAGTGGAGGTGGGACCTGCCTACACTATGCCCCTTCACACCAGATAACTGTGTTTCTACCTGAACAAGATTGACACTGACCAAACAGACAGCCCCTCCTCCAGACAAGCACACCACCAGTTCCAAGGCACCTAGTGGTTTTGCATTTTCTGATTTAGTTCTTGGAAAATTCTCCATATATAAAAATATAATTCTCCATAAATATAAATATAAATATAAATATAAATATAAATATAAATATAAATATAAATAATTTTCTCACTTTTCCCTCTTTCCTTCTCTAATCTGGTTATTCTGGTTGTCAGTTTGTTTAAGCAGATATATTTAATCTGTTCTCTTTACACCTGTTCTATATTTCTTTATTTACCTCTCTCTCTGTATAAAGCTGTATAGTTTCTCCACATGGTCAATTTTCTTTTCTTTTCTTTTTTTCCCCTGCCCCTGTCATTTCTCTCTTTGTATGGGATAAGACCTCTTCCACCACCATTGCCCACCCCATTTAAAAATTTTTCCCCCAGAGTTACTTCAATGAACAAATCAAAGCACAACTGGTGGAGGGTTGAAACCATCACTACGAGTAGGGAGATAAAGCAACCAGAGTCACAACAACAGAGAGCATGTAACACACTCCAAAAAACATCTCCTGAAGGGCCAGGCCCTGTACAGTGTATGACACCTCTTTAATATAGTAGTGCTTGCAGGTGCAGAACACATAACAAGCTTTTAAAACACATAAAGGACAGAAAACTAGCCAAAATGATGAAATGGAAGAATTCTCCTCAAAAGAAATTCCAGGAAGAAATGATAGCTAAAGAATTGCTCAAAACAGATATAAACAATATATCTGATCAAGAATTTAGAATAATAGTCATAAGATTAATGCTGGGCTTGAAAAAAGCATAGAAGGCAGCAGAGAATCTATTGCTGAAGAGATCAAGGAACTAAAAAATAGTCGTGATGAATTAAGAAATGTTGTAAATGAAGTGCAAAATGAACTGGATGTGGTTACAATGAGGATTGAAGAGACAGAGGGGAGAGGCGCCTGGGTGGTGCAGTCGGTTAAGCGTCCGACTTCAGCCAGGTCACGATCTTGCGGTCCGTGAGTTCAAGCCCCGCGTCGGGCTCTGGGCTGATGGCTCGGAGCCTGGAGCCTGTTTCCAATTCTGTGTCTCCCTCTCTCTCTGCCCCTCCCCCATTCATGCTCTGTCTCTCTCTGTCCCAAAATAAATAAAAAACGTTGAAAAAAAAATAAAAAAAAAAGAAGAGACAGAGGGGAGAATAAGTAAAATAGAAGATAAAATCATGGAAAAAGATGAAACTGAGAAAAAAACTAAAAAAAAAAATTCTAGACCACAATGGGAGACTTAGAGAATTAAGTGATTCAATAAAATGTAATAATGCCCATGTCATAGGAGCTCCAGAAGAAGAAGACAGAGAGAAAAGGGTGGAAGGTGTACTTGAACAAATCATAGCTGAGAACTTCCCCAATCTGGGGAAGGAAGCGGACATTGAAATCCAGGAAGCACAGAGAACTCCCTTTAGACATAATAGGAATTGATCTTCTCCATGACATGTCAGAGTGAAACTGGCAAAATACAAAGATAAAGAGAGAATTTTGAAAGCAGCTAGGGACAAATGGGCCTTAACCTCCAAGGGTAGACACATAAGGATAGTAGCAGACCTGTCCACTGAAACTTGGCAGACCAGAGGGAGTGGCAGGAAATGTTCAATGTGTTGAGTAGGAAAAATATGCAGCCAAGAATCCTTTATCCAGCGAGGCTGTCATTCAGAATAGAAGGACAAATAAAGGTTTTCCAGGCAAACAAAAACTGAAGGAGTTCATGACCACTAAACTAGCCCTACAAGAGATCCTAAGTGGGACTTTGTGAGTGGAATGTTGTAAGGACTACAAAGGACCAGAGACATTACCACAAGCATGAAACCTACAGACATCACAATGGCTCTAAACCCATATCTTTCAATAATAATGTTGAATATAAATGGACTAAATGCTCCAGCCAAAAGACATAGGGTATCAGAATGGATTAAAAAAAACAAGACCCATCAATTTGCTGTCTACAAGAGACTCATTTTAGACTTGAGGACACCTTCAGATTGAAAGTGAGGGGATGGAGAACTATCTATCATGCTGCTGGAAGTCAAAAGAAAGCTGGAGTAGCCATACTTATATCAGACAAACTAGACTTTAAATTAAAGGTTGTAACGAGATGAAGAAGGGCATTATATCATAATTACAGAGTCTATACATCAAGAAGAGCCAACAATTATAAATGTTTATGCACCCAATTTGAAAGCACCCAAATATATAAATCAATCGCAAACATAAGCAATCCTATTGATAAGAATACAGTAATTGCAGGTGACTTTAATACTCCACTTACAACAATGGACAGATTATCTAGGCAGAAAGCCAATAAAGAAACAATGACCATAAATGACACGCTGGATCAGATGGACTTGACAGATGTATTTATAACTTTTCATCCAAAAGCAGCAGAATACACATTCTTCTCGAGTGCATGTGGAACATTCTTTAAGATAGATCACATACTGGGTGAAAACAGCCTTCAATAAACATAAAAGAACTGAGTTCATACCCATGCACATTTTCAGATCACAATTCTATGAAACTTGAAATCAACCATAGGAAAAAAGTTAAAAAAAACCTCCAAATACATGGAGGTTAAAGAACATTCTACTAAAGAATGAATGGGTCAACCAGGCAATTAAAGAAGAAATTAAAAAATACATGGAGGCAAATGAAAATGAAAACATGACAATCCAAACCCTTTGGGATTCAGCAAAGGCAGTCCTGAGAGGAAAATACATTGCAATCCAGGCCTACCTCAAGAAACAAGAAGAATCCCAAATACAAAATCTAACAGCACACCTAAAGGAACTAGAAACAGAACAACAAAGAAACCTCAAAGCCAGTAGAAGAAGAGAAATAATAAATCTCAGAGCAGAAATAAACAATATAGAATCCAAAAATTCAGTAGGACAGATCAGTGAAACCAAGAGTTGGTTTTTTGAAAAAATAAACAAAATTGATAAACCCCTAGCCAAACTTCTCAAAAAGAAAAGAGAGAGGACCCAAATTGATAAAATCATTAATGAAATTGGACACATCACAACCAACCCCTCAGAAATACAAATAATTATCAGAGAATACTATGAAAAGTTATATTCCAACAAACTGGACAACCTGGGGGAAATGGACAAATTCACAGATACCCACACACTACCAAAACTCAAATGGGAAGACATAGAAAACTTGAACATACTCATAACTAGCAAAGAAATTGAATCAGTTATCAAAAATCTCCAAACAAATAAGAGTCCTGAGACAGATGGCTTCCCAGGGAAAATCTATCAGACATTTAAGGCAGATTTAGTACCTATCCTTCTCAAGCTGTCCTAAAAAATAAAAATGGGAGGAAAGCTTCTGGACTCATTCTATGAAGCCTTCATTACCTTGATTCCCAAACCAGACAGAGACCCCACAAAAAGGAGAATTACAGGCCAATATCCCTGATGAACATGGATGCAAAAATTCTTAACAAGATACTAGCAAATAAAATTCAACAGCATATAAAAAGAATTATTCATCGTGATCAAGTGGGATTCATTCCTGGCTGGAGGGCTGGTTCATTATTTGCAAATCAATCAATGTGATGCATCACATTAATAAAATAAAGGATAAGAACTATATGATCCTGTCACTAGATACAGAAAAAGCATTTGACAGAATACAGCATCCTTTCTTGATAAAAACCCTCAAGAAAGTTGGGATAGAAGGAACATTACTTAACATCATAAAAGCCATATATGAAAAGCTCACAGCTAATATCATCCTCAATGGGGAAAAACTAAGAGCTTTCCTCCTGAGATTGGAACATGACAGGGATGTCCACTCTCACCGCTGTTGTTTAACATAGTGTTGGAAGTCCTAGCCTCAGCAGTCAGACAACAAAATGAAATAAAAGGCAACCAAATTGGAAAAGAAGAAGTCAAACTTTCACTTTTTGCAGATGACATGATACTCTGCATGGAAAACCTGAAAGACTCCACTAAAAAGCTCCTAGAACTGATACATGAATTCAGCAAAGTCACAGGGTACAAAAAAAAAATGTACAGAAATTGGTTACACCCATAATGAAGCAACAGAAAGAGAAATCAAGAAATCGATTCCATTTACAATTGCACCAAGAACCATAAAATGCCTAGGAATAAACCTAACCAAAGATGTAAAAGATCTGTATGCTGAAAACTATAGAAAACTTAGGAAGGGAATAGAAGGCAGAAAGAAATAGAAACACATTCCATGCTCATGGATTGAAAGAGCAAATATTGTTAAAATGTCAATACTACCTAAAGCAATCTACACATTCAATGCAATCCCAATAAAAATTGCACCAGCATTATTCTCAAAGCTAGAATAAACAATAATAAAATTTGTATAGAACCCCAAAATACCCCAAGTAGCCAAAATAATGTTGAAAAGAAAATGAAAGTGGGAGGCATCACAATCCCAGACTTTAGCTCTACTACAAAGCTGTAATCATCAAGACATTATGGTATTGGCACAAAAACAGACACATAGACCACTGGAATAGAATACAGAACCCAGAATTGGACCCACAAGTGTACGGCAAACTAATCTTTGACAAAGCAGGAAAGAGTATCCAATGGAAAAAAGACAGTCTCTTGAGCAAATGGTGATGGAAAAACTGGATAGCAACATGGAGAAGAATGAAACTAGGCCACTTTCTTACACCATACACAAAAAGACACTCAAATGGATGAAAGAACTAAATGTGAGACAGGAAACCATCAAAACCCTAGAGGAGAAAATAGGCAACAACATCTTTGACCTCAGTTGCAGGAACTTCTTGCTTGACGTCTCCAAAAGCAAGGGAATTAAAAGCGAAAATGAACTATTGGCATCTCATGAAGATAAAAAGTTTCTGCACTGGAAAGGAAACAATCATCAAAACTAAAAGTCAACCAATGGAATGGGATATTTGCAAATGACATATATCCAAAATCTATAAAGAACTCACCAAACCCAAAACCAAATAATCCAGTGAAGAAATGGGCAGAAGACATGAATATACTTTTCCAAAGACATCCAGATAGCCAACAGACACATGAAATGATGCTCAACATCACTTATAATCAGGGAAACACAAATCAAAACCACACTGAGATACAACTTCATACCAGTCAGAGTGACTAAAATTAACAACTGAGGAAACAACAGATGCTGGTGAGGATGAGAAATGGGAGCCCTCTTGAACTGTTGGTGGGAATGCAAACTGGTGCAGCCTCTCTGGAAAACAGTGTGGAGGTTCCTCAAAAAATTAAAAATAGAACTACCCTATGACTCAGCAACAGCAGCACT
Organism: Acinonyx jubatus; assembly: GCF_027475565.1. Classification (NCBI taxonomy): domain Eukaryota; kingdom Metazoa; phylum Chordata; class Mammalia; order Carnivora; family Felidae; genus Acinonyx; species Acinonyx jubatus. Next base: position 36,757 of record NC_069387.1, on the reverse strand, counting down.
AGGAATTTATCCAAAGGATACAGGAGTGCTGATTCATAGGGGCACATGTACCCCAATGTTTATAGCAGCACTTTCAACAATAGCCAAATTATGGAAAGAGCCTAAATGTCTATCAACTGATGAATGGGTAAAGAAGATGTGGTTTATAATATATAATGGAATACTACTTGGCAATGAGAAAGAATGAAATCTGGCCATTTGCAGCAACGTGGATAGAACTGGAGGGTATTATGCTAAGTGAAATAAGTCAGTCGGAAAAAGATACCATACGTTTTCACTCATATGTGGAACTTTAGAAACTTAACGGAAGACCACTGGGGAAGGGAAGGAGGAAAAAAGTTACAAACAGAGGGAGGGAAGCAGACCATAAGAGACTCTTAAATACAGAGAACAAACTGAGAGTTGATGGGGGGCAGGGAGGAGGGGAAAATGGGTGATGGGCATTGAAGAGAGCACTTGTTGGTATGAGCACTGGGTGTTGTATGTAAGTGATGAATCATGGAAATCTACCCCCAAAACCAAGAGCACACTGTATACACTGTATGTTAGCCAACTTGACAATAAATTATATTAAAAAAAGAAAAAAAAAGAGACTCTTATGGTTTGCTTCCCTCTCTCTCTTTTTTTCCTCTTTTCCTGTGTTCATCTGTTTTGATTTCTAAATTCCACATATAAATGTAATCATATATTTGTCTTTGACTTACTTTGCTTAGCATAACACACTCTAGCTCCATCCACTTCATTGCAAATGGCACGATTTCATTGTTTTTGATGGCTGAGTAATATTCCATTGTATATATATATCACGTCTTCTTTAGCCATTCATCAGTAGATGGACATTTGGGCTCTTTCCATAGTTTGGCTATTGTTGATAATGCCGCTGTAAACATCAGGGTGTGTGTATTGCTGTGAATCTGTATTTTTGTATCCTTTGACTAAATACCTAGTAGTGCTATAGCTGGATCATAGGATAGTTCTATTTTTAACTTTTTGAGGAATCTCCATAGTGTTGACTATTTGGTTCCTTACAAATCCACAGGATTACTTGTTCTACTTTTGTGAAAAATAGTATTGGTATTTTGATAGAGATTGCCTTGAATCTGTAGATTGCTTTGCATAGTATGAACATTTTAAATACATTAGTTTTTTCATTCCATGAGCTCAGTTTATCTTTCCATTTCTTTATGTTTTCTTCAACTTATTTCATCATTGTTTTGTAATTTTAGAATACAAATCTTTCACTGCCTCAGTTAAATTTATTCCTAGGCATTTTATTCTTTTTGGTATAATTGTAAATGAGATTGTTTTCTTAATTTCTATTTTTACTTCCTTGACATCCATGCATAGAAGTGTAGATTTCTGTATATTAATTTGATATCCAACTACTTTACTGAATTCACTTATTGTCATAGATTCTTGGTGGAGTCTTTAGCATTTTCTATATATAGTATCATGTCATGTGCAAGTAGTGAGTTTTACTTCTTCCTTACCAATTTGGATGTCTTTTATCTTATTTCCTTGTCTGGGGGTCATGGTTGGTCTTTCAGTATCATGTTGAATAAAAATGCCAAGAGTGTAGTTCCTGATCTTAAAGGGAAAACTTTCCATTTTTTTTTTACCATGGACTGTGATGTGTGCTGTGGGTTTGCCATATATGACCTTTATCATGTTTTGATATGTTTCCTCTAATACTACTTTGTTGAGAGTTTTATCATGAACAGGTATTATCTAATGCTTTTTTTCTGCACCTATTGAGATGGTCATATGATTTTAATTCTTAGTTTTGTTAATGTGATGTATCACCTTGATTGATTTACAGATATTGAGTCATCCTTTAATCTCTGGAATAAATTACACTAGATTCTGATGAATGATCCTTCTAAAAAATTTATTGTCAAATTGGCTTCTATACAACACCCAGTGCCCTTCCCAACAAGTGCCCTCCTCAATGCCCATCACCCACTTTCCCCTTTCCGCCACCCCCCCATCAACCCTCAATTCTCTGTATTTAAGAGTCTCTTACGGTTTGCCTCCCTCCCTCTCTGTTTGTAACTTTTCCCCCTTCCTCTCCCCCTCCCCCATGGTCTTCTGTTAAGTTTCTCAAGATCCACATATGAGTGAAAACATATGGTGTCTGTCTTTCTCTGATTGACTTATTTCACTTAGCATAATACCCTCCAGTTCCATCCATGTTGCTGCAAATGGCCAGATTTCATTCTTTCTTATTGCCATGTAGTATTCCATTGTATATATAAATCACATCTTGGTGAATAATCCTTTAATGTATTGGTGAATTTGGTTTGTAAGTAGCTTACAGAGGAGGGTTTTCACAGCTATGTTTATCAGGGATATTGACCTGTAGTTTTCTTTTCTTTTCTTTTCCTTTCTTTCTGTCTTTCTTTCTGTCTTTCTGTCTTTTGTGCCTTTGGTTTTGGTATCAGGGTAACACTGGCCTTGTAGAATAAATTTGGAAGTTCTCCTTTTCTATTTTGAATTAATTTGAGAAGAATAGTTATTAACTCTTCTTTAAATGTGAAGCCACCTGATCCTGGACATTTGTTTGTTGGGAGTTTTTTTTTTTAAGGCTTTATTTTATTTTATTTTTTTAAGATTTTTTTTTCAATTTGAGAGAGAGAGAGAGCACACAAGCATGGGAAGGGGACAGAAGGATAGAGAGAGGGAGAGGGAGAGAGAGAGAGAGAGAGAGAAGCCTAAGCAGGCTCCACACTGTCAGCATGGAGCCTGACAAAGGTCTCGATCCTGTGTTCCTGGGATTATGACCTGAGCCCAAATCAAGAGTGAGATGCTCAGCTGACTGAGCCACCAAGGCACCCCAGGAAACTTTTTAAATTAACAATTTAATTTTGTCAGTAGTAATCAGTTTTTTCCAATCTTTTGGAAGATTGCATGTTGCTAGCAATTAATCTAATTCTAGGTTGTCCAATTTGTTAGCATATAATTTTTCATATTAATCTTTTATAATTCTCTTATTGATGTGGTGTCAGTTTTTACTTCTATGTTAGTTAGCATTTTGTTTATTTGAGATCTCTTGTTTTTTTATGAATTAGCTAAAGGTTTATCAGTTTTACTTTTCTTTTCAAAGAACCAACTCCTGGTTTCATTGATCATTTCTATTTTTTAAGTCTATTTCATTTCTTTACACTCTATTATTATTTCTTTCTTTCTACTAGCTTTTGTCTTTGTTCTTACTTTTCTAGTTTCTTTAGGTGTAAGGTTAGATTGCTTATTTGATATTTTTCTTGTTTCTAAGGGATAGGCCTGTATCACTCTAAATTTCCCTCTTAAGAACAGCTTTTGCTGTGTACCAAATATTTTGGACTATTGTGTTTCCATTTTCATTTGTCTCCAGGCATTAAAAAAATTCTCTTTGATCTCTTCATTGACCCATCTGTTGTTCAGTAGCATGTTGTTTAGCCTCTATGTGTTTGTGGTTTTTCATTTTTTTCTGTGTGATTTCTAGTTTTATAATGGTTGTGGTTGGAAAAGATGCTTGATAAGATTTTAATCTTAAGTTTACTGAGACTTGATTTGTGGCCTAATATGTGATCAATTCCAGAGAATGTTCCATGTACACTTGAAATGAATGTGTATTCTGGTATTTTGGGATGGGTTCTGTATATATATCTGTTAAGTCCAATAGAAAACCCAATAGACTCCACCAAAAGTCTACTAGAACTGATACATCAATTCAGCAAAGTCGCAGAATACAAAATCAATGTACAGAAACCAGTTGCATTCTTATACACTAATAATGAAGCAACAGAAAGACAAATAAAGAAACTGATCCCATTCACAATTGCACCAAGAATCATAAAATACCTAGGAATAAACCTAACCAAAGATGTAAAAGATCTGTATGCTGAAAACTATAGAAAGCTTATGAAGGAAATTGAAGAAGGTACAAAGAAATGGAAAAACATTCCATGCTCATGGATTGGAAGAATAAGTATTGTTAAAATGTCAATACTACCCAAAGCTATCTACACATTCAATGCAATCCCAACCAAAATTACACCAGCATTATTCTCGAAGCTAGAACAAGCAATCCTAAAATTTGTATGGAACCACAAAAGACCCCGAATAGCCAAAGTAATATTGAGGAAAAGACCAAAGTGGGAGGCATTACAATCCCAGACTTTGGCCTCTACTACAAAGCTGTGATCATGAAGACAGCATGGTATTGGCACAAAAACAGACACACAGACCAATGGAATAGAATAGAAACCCCAGAACTAGACCTACAAAAGTATGGCCAACTCATCTTTGACAAAGCAGTAAAGATTATCCAATGGAAAAACAGTCTCTTTAACAAATGGTGCTGGGAGAACTGGACAGCAACATGCAGAAGAATGAAACTAGACCACTTTCTTACACCATTCACAGAAATAAACTCAAAATGGGTAAAGGACCTGAATGTGAGACAGGAAACCATCAGAACCCTAGGGGAGAAAGCAGGACAAAACCTCTCTGACCTCAGCTGCAGCAATTTCTTACTTGACACATCCCCAAACGCAAGGGAGTTAAAAGCAAAAATGAACTATTGGGACCTCATGAAGATAAAAAGCTTCTGCACTGCAAAGGAAACTATCAACAAAACTAAAGGGCAACTGATGGAATGGGAAAAGATATTTGCAAATGACATATCGGACAAAGGGCTAGTATTCAAAATTTATAAAGAACTCACCATTCTCAACACCCAAAAAACAAACAATCCAGTGAAGAAATGGGCAGAAGATATGAATAGACACTTTTCTAAAGAAGATATCCAGATGGCCAACTGACACCTGAAAATATGCTCAACGTCACTCCTCATCAGGGAAATACAAATCAAAACCACACAGATACCACCTCACGCCAGAGTGGCTAAAGTGAACAAATCAGGAGACTATAGATGCTGGAGAGGATGTGGAAAAATGGGAACCCTCATGCACTGTTGGTGGGAATGCAAACTGTTGCAGCCACTCTGGAAAGCAGTGTGGAGGTTCCTCAAAAAATTAAAAATAGATCTACCCTATGACCCAGCAATAGCACTGCTAGGAACTTACCCAAGGGATACAGGAGTGCTGATGCACAGGGCCACTTGTACCCCAATGTTTATAGGAGCACTTTCAACAATAGCCAAATTATGGAAAGAGCCTAAATGCCCATCAACTGATGAATGGATAAAGAAGTTGTGGTTTATATATACAGTGGAATAGTACTTGGATTGAGAAAGAATGAAATCTGGCCTTTTGTAGCAACGTGAATGGAACTGGAGAGTGTTATGCTAAGTGAAATAAGTCATACAGAGAAAGACAGATACCATATGTTTTCACTCCTATGTGGATCCTGAGAAACTTAACAGAAGACCAGGGTGGGAGGGGAAGGGGGAAAAAGGTTACAGAGAGGGAAGGAATGTTTTTCCATTTCTTTGTACCTTCTTCAATTTCCTTCATAAGCTTTCTATAGTTTTCAGCATACAGATCTTTTACATCTTTGGTTAGGTTTATTCCTAGGTATTTTATGATTCTTGGTGCAATTGTGAATGGGATCAGTTTCTTTATTTGTCTTTCTGTTGCTTCATTATTAGTGTATAAGAATGCAACTGGTTTCTGTACATTGATTTTGTATTCTGCGACTTTGCTGAATTGGTGTATCAGTTCTAGTAGACTTTTGGTGGAGTCTATTGGGTTTTCCATGTATAATATCATGTCATCTGCTGAAAGTGAAACCTTGACTTCATCTTTGCCAATTTTGATGCCTTTGATTTCCTTTTGTTGTCTGATTGCTGATGCTAGCACTTCCAACACTATGGTAAACAACAGCGGTGAGAGTGGACATCCTTGTCGTGTCCCTGATCTCAGGGGAAATCTCTCAGTTTTTCCCCATTGAGGATGATATTAGCTGTGGGCTTTTCATAAATGGCTTTTATGATGTTGAAGTATGTCCCTTCTATCCCGACTTTCTTGAGGGTTTTTATTAAGAAAGGATGCTGAATTTTGTCAAATGCTTTTTCTGCATCTATTGACAAGATCATATGGTTCTTTTCTTTTCTTTTATTAATGTGATGTATCACATTGATTGATTTGCAAATACTGAACCAGCCCTACAGCCCAGTAATGAATCCCACTTGATCATGGTGACTAATTCTTTTTATATGCTGTTGAATTCGATTTGCTAGTATCTTGTTGAGAATTTTTGCATCCATATTCATCAGGGATATTGGCCTATAGTTCTCTTTTTTTGCTAGGTCTCTGTCTGGTTTAGGAATCAAAATAATGCTGGCTTCATAGAATGAGTCTGGAAGTTTTCCTTCCCTTTCTATTTTTTGGAAAATTTTGAGAAGGATAGGTATTATCTCTGCTTTAAATGTCTGGTAGAATTCCACAGGGAAGCCATCTGGTCCTGAACTCTTATTTGTTGGGAGATTTTTGATAACTGATTCAATTTCTTCACTAGGTATGGGTATGTTCAATTTTTCTATTTCTTCCTGTTTGAGTTTTGGACTTGTGTGGGTGTTTAGGAATTTGTCCATTTCTTCCAGGTTGTCCAGTTTGTTGGTATATAATTTTTTATAGTATTCCCTGATAATTGCTTATATTTCTGAGGGATTGGTTGTAATAATTCCATTTTCATTCATGATTTTATCTGTTTGGGTCATCTCCCTTTTCTTTTTGAGAAGCCTGGCTAGAGGTTTATCAATTTTGTTTATTTTTTTGAAAAACCAACTCTTGGTTTCATTGATCTGCTCTACAGTTTTTTTTTAGATATTATATTATCTATTTCTGCTATTATCTTTATTACTTCTCTTCTTCTGCTGGGTTTGGGGTATCTTTGCTCTTCTGCTTCTATTTCCTTTAGGTGTGCTGTTAGATTTTGTATTTGGGATTTTTCTTGTTTCTTGAGATAGGCCTGGATTGCAACGTATTTTCCTCTCAGTACTACCTTCACTGCATCCCAAAACGTTTGGACTGTTGTATTTTCATTTTCACTTGTTTCCATATATTTTTAAATTTCTTCTCTAATTGCCTGGGTGACCCATTCATTTTTAGTAACCTCCATGCTTTATTAACCTCCATGCTTTTGGAGGTTTTCCAGACTTTTTCCTGTCGTTGATTTCAAGTTTCATAGCCTTGTCGTCTGAAAGTATGCATGGTATGATCTCAATTCTTTTATACTTATGAAGGGCTGTTTTGTGACCGGTATGTGATCTATCTTGGAGAATGTTCCATGTGCACTCGAGAAGAAAGTATATTCTGTTGCTTTGGGATGCAGAGTTCTAAATATATCTGTCAAGTCCATCTGATCCAATGTATCATTCAGGGCCCTTGTTTCTTTATTGATCCTGTGTCTAGATGATCTATACATTGTTGTAAGTGGAGTACTAAAGTCCCCTGCAGTTACCACATTCCTATCAATAAGGTTGCTTATGTTTGTGATTAATGGTTTTATATATTTGGGGACTCCTGTATCAGCGCATAGACATTTATAATTGTTAGCTCTTCCTGATGGATAGACCCTGTAATTATTATATAATGCCCTTCTTCATCTCTTGTTACAGCCTTTAATTTAAAGTCTAGGTTGTCTGATGTAAGTATGGCTACTCCAGCTTTCTTTTGACTTCCAATAGCATATTAGATCTTCATCCCCTCACTTTCAATCTGAAAGTAATTCAATGTATTTTTTACATCCACTATGATACCCTATGTCTTTTGGTTGGAGCATTTAGTCCATTTACATTCAGTGTTATTATTGAAAGACATGGGTTTAGAGTCATTGTGATGTCTGTAGGTTTCATGCTTGTAGTGATGTCTCTGGTACTTTGAGGTCCTCGCAACATTTCATTCACAGAATCCTCCTTGGGATCTCTTGTAGGGCTTGTAGTGGTGATGAATTCCTTCAGTTTTTGTTTGTTTGGGAAGACCTTTATCTCTCCTTCTGTTCTGAATGACAGACTTACTGGATAAAGGATTCTTGGCTGCATATTTTTTCTGTTCATCACATTGAAGATTTCCTGACATTCCTTTCCTGCCTGCCAAGTTTTCAGTAGATAGGTCTGCCACTAGTCTTATGGGTCTCCCTTTATAAGTTAGAGCCTGTTTACCCCTAGCTGCTTTCAGAATTTTCTCTTTATCCTTGTATTTTGCCAGTTTCACTATGATATGTCATGCAGAAGATCTATTCAAGTTACATCTGAAGGGAGTCTTCTGTGCCTCTTGGATTTCAATGCCTTTTTCCTTCCCCAGATCAGGGAATTTCTCAGCTGTGATTTGTTCAAGTACACCTTCAGCCCCTTTCTCTTGCTCTTCCTCTTCTGGAATTCCTATTATACAGACATTGTTCTGTTTGATTGCATCACTTAGTTCTCTAATTTTCCCCTCATACTTCTGGATTTTTTTGTCTCTCTTTTTCTGAGATTCCTCTTTTTCCATAATTTCATCTTCTAATTCACCTATTCTCTCCTCTGCCTCTTCAATCCATGCTATGGCCACCTCCATTTTATTTTGCACCTCATTTATAGCATTTTTTTAACTCCTCATGACTATTGCTTTGTCCCTTGATCTCTGTAGCAATAGATTCTCTGCTGTCCTCTATGCTATTTTCAAGCCCAGCGATTTATTTTATGACTATTATTCTAAATTCTTGTTCCGTTATATTGCTTAAATCATTTTTGATCAATTTGTTAGCTGTCGCTACTTCCTGGAGTTTCTTTTGAGGAGACTTCTTCCGTTTTGTCATTTTGGGTAGTCCCTGTGGTGGCTCCCAACTGCAGAGCACTTCCCCTGTGCTGTCAGGAGTAACTTGTGTTGGTGGGTGGGGCCACAGTCAGACTGGTATGTACCTTATCTTCCCCTCTCCCAGGGGCAGGACTCACTGTGGAGTGGTGTGGCCCCTGTCTGGGCTACTTGCACACTGCCAGGCTTGTGGTGCTGCTTTGATGGGATCTGGCGGATTAGCCGGAGGTATCCGCAAGGTGCACAGGGGCGGGAGGGGCAGGCTTGGCTTGCTTTGCCATCAGTGGTCCCCTGCGGGAGGGGCCCTGCAGCACCTGGAGGGAGGCAGGCAGACCCGTCAGAGGGATGGATCCACAGAAGCAGTGTTTGGTATTTGCGCGGTGCAAGCAATTTCAGTGATGGGAACTGGTTCCCTTTGGGATTTCAGCTGTGGGATGGGAGAGGGATATGGCGCTTGCAGCGCCTTTGTTCCCCCCAACCTGAGCTCTGTCTTCTGGGGCTCAGCGACTCTCCCTCCTGGTGCCCTTTTGCCTTCCCCACTCTCTGAGAGCAGAGCTGTTGACTTTTAACATTCCAGATGTTAAGTCCCACTGGCTGTCAGAACTCATGGAGTCTGGCCCCTCTGCTTTTGCAAGCCAGACTCGGGGGCTCTGCCTTGCTGGGCAGGCTGCCCCTCCACTTCCCTGGCTCCCTCCTGCCAGTCCGTATAGCACGTACCACCTCTCTGCCCTTCCTACTCTCTTCCGTGGGCCTCTTGTCTACCCTTGGCTCCAGAGAGTCTGTTCTGCTAATCTTCTGGCGGTTTTCTGGGTTATTTAGGCAGATGTAGTGGAATCTAAGTGATCAGCAGGACGAGGTGAACCCAGCCTCCATCTTCAGGCATACATTCCTACCTTTAAAGGACTTGATAAAGCCACATTCACTGCAGCAATGAAAGCCAAGATTCTCCAGTCTGCCCACAGGACCTGCTATGGGATGTTGATATCCATGCTGAGCCCAGTTGTGGGAGAAGAAATTTATGATATTGTGCAATGCCTTGCTGATCTGGGCAAAATAGACAAATACCAGGAAAGGGTACAGGCGATGGGAAAGACCTAAGACCAGAGAGGAAGCTAAAAAAGCCAAAAGTCTGAGCACCTGGGTGGTTTAATTGGTTGAGTGTCTGAGTCTTGATTTTGGCTCAGGTCACGATCCCAGGGTTGTGGGATTGAGCTCTGCGTCAGGCTCCATGCTGAGTGTGGAGGTTGCTTAGGATATTCTCTCTCTTTCTCCCCCTCCCTTCCCCTCTGCCCTTCTCCCCTGTTTGCACTCTCTTTCTCCCTCTAAAATCAAACACACAGCCAAAAGTCTATCACAATTGGCTGTAAAGCATGTGGTAAAAATAACCCTGAGGTAAATGTGGCTTGACCACATTGCCGTAAGTACCCTTCCCAACCCAAAACATATAGACGGACAACCCAACACTGTGCTGGTCAATCTGTAAAAATCCTTAAAAACTGTACAGCAATTGAGATTTACCCCATCTACCCCTACCATCCCTGATGCCTCACCTCCTCCGAAACACCCTCAGGGATATAGTCCTATGCAGGCTGGGTGTCTTCCTTTCCTGGGTACAGAATACAGGCCAAGATTGCCACCAGGTGAGGGCCACTGGAAGCCATCAGAGGCCTCATGTTGAGCTCAGTATTCATTGGGCTTCTGGAAATAAACAAAAGTTGACTGCCCTGGTAGATACTGGAGCTGAAATTCTCTAATACATGGTGACTTTCACAGGTGTTCTGGCCTCCTTAATGCCATTGATGGTTATGAAGGGCAAGCAGTTATTCTCAGGAAGGTCCTCTGACACTGAAAATATGGCATTCCCTACCGTCCACCCCAAGAACATATGGCATTTATCTCTCCAAACCAGAGAACATATGGGCCACTGACATCCTCCTAAGTGCAACTCTGCAAATCTATATTGATGAATTCTATCTCTGGGTGAGAGTAATCAAACCAGGGCTAAGGGGAAACGGGAACTGGGAGCTGGTACACCTGCCATTTCTGTGAAGAATGGTAACTGTCAAACAATAGAAATTGTCTGAGGGAACATAGGAGGTAGGTGAAACCATCCATGAGCTGCACTGAGTGGGCCCATAGTAGTTTCCATGGCCCAGTATGGCTGGTAAAAAAGTAGATGGCTCATGATGGATGACAGTGGACTTCCAAGAATTGAACAAGGTAGTTCCTCTGATCCACGAGGCTGTGCTGAACACCGATACCATCTTAGATACTTTAGCCATGGTACCAGTAGTATACCATGTTCGGCTGGACTTAGCAAATGCCTTTTTCAGTATATGTCTGGTTACTGACTCACATCAATTTGCCTTCATGTAGGAGGGGCAACAATAGACATTTTAACTGCTTCCCCAGGGTTACCTGCACAGACTCACCATGCGTCATGGGATAATAGACTGAGACTGTCCCTGTTTTCCTTTCCCACATCAGTAAAACGGGCCCATAACCTTGATTATAAAATGTTAACATGTGAAGATTGCCTCTGCTGCAGGACAACCTACAAGCTTTTCTGGGACATCTGTGAGGGAGAAGGATGGGCAATGAACCCCCTGAAAATTCAAGGCCCAGGCACTGTTGTAACTGTTTGGGAACTGTCTGGTCAGTCAAGACTATGTTGTCCCAAAAGCTGTGATTGATAATGTGCAATCCCTTCCAAGTGTTAAGAATGTGAACAAAGTGCAAGACTTCATAGGGATTTGGGGACTTTGGAGGGCTTATATTCCTCACTAGGCACAGCATCTCTGTTCCTTATATCACCTGAGAAAGAAAGGGTATGTGAGGGACTGGGGATCAGAGCAGCAAACACCTTTGAGGAGCAAAACTACTAGTGAAGGAGATAACAGCACTGGGCATCTCCCAAGCAGAACTACTATTTGAATTAGAGGTGTCTGTGACTCCAGATGATATGGACTGACCATGTGGCAGAAACAAGAGGAGAGAGTACTCATAGGATTTTGGGCTCAGCTCTGGAAGGGGGAAAAAAGTGATATACCCCCATAGAGTGCCAGATTGCTGCAGTATGCACAGCGCCCACTGAGGTAGAGCTGATTACTAAGGAACAGCACATTGTGGTGAGAACTTCCCTGCCTGTCAAGGGGTGGAGTGACATGTGCACCACCAGCCCACCTCTGTCATGGATGAAACCCCCATTGGTACTATGTGCCATGCCTATTTGCAGCAGAGGAGCATTCTGTCCACCCGCCTACTGGACCTATTAATGTGAGTGCTAGTAGGTACTGTAGAGTATGTAGACCCTCCAGATATCCTGGCTCCTCTTCCTAAGGCATCCCTGTAGCCTGTGGAGAGGGAGTGGGGAAATTCTGGCTGATGCCTAGTGTATAGATGGGTGTAGTCAATGCAATCCACCACCTGCATAGCACTGTCCAGCCAGCCAACACTGACACCATATGGATGGAAACAGAAACACACCACAACAGCCTTTTCAGCCGGGGTTGAACTCAGAGCTGCTTGGCTGGTGGTCAGTCACTCATGAGCCCTGGCCTGTAACCTATTGCACTGACAGTAGGGCTGTCCTAAGGTGATGAACCCTATGGCTTATACAGTGGGAAGTTGAGAGGTGGATAAACATAAATAAGCTTTTGTGGGGTTAGGATATGTGGAAAGACATCTTCAACAGACTGAGGTGGTCCTCACTGTTATTTTCATATCCTGGCTCATAAGGCACTGACAGCCTCTGGCAATCAGGAATCAAATGCCCAAGCTGAGACTGAGCCCTAACAATGGAGTCTTCAGTAGATACAGCAGATTGGGGCATAGACAGAGTAACCATTGCAGTGCCTGGAGGGGATAGCTTTTTGCCACGGATGCTGGATTGCCCTTGAGGTACAGCGACTGGGTTAACACAGGAACACCATGTCCTGTACATTCCAAACAATACGCAAGGCAACTTCCAAAGGAGTCTGGGGTCATCCACTGAGGTTCTCAGCTGAGATGAGCTTGGCGGATTGAATAGAGTAGCCTCCTCCCTCTTAGCAAGGATTCTAGATATGCTTTTTTTTTTTTTTTTTGAGTGAACACTACGTTTGGCTAACCCAAGCTTTCTCCTGTGCACGCTATGCAAACCAGGCTGCAGACACTAGGAGACCAGAACAGCTGAGTGTCACGTATGGATATACTCACTGAATAGATAGTGGATGGGGGCTTCACAATTCAAATATCATAAAGTGCAAGATTGGGGAACAGCACATGGCAGTGAATAGAAGTTCTATCTCCCCCATAACCTATAAGCAGTAGTGTTGATAGGAAAAATGGAATATTAAAACAGCCGGCTGCATTACTAACAGGTAAAACCACCTTGGCTGGATACACTAATCAGTCAGTAGGGTCTGTTCCCCCTAATGCCAGACAGAAAGCCCCAGCTTAGGCACACAACACTGTAATTGTATGGAAGTCGTGGCTTCACAGCCTATGCCCTGATTCTCACTGAAAATCAATATGCTATGCTGCTGAGAACAGCAAGTCCTGTCACACCCTGGAAAGGAGTTATGCACCAGAATTTGCAATGGAAAAGCCTGATATGATGGGCGAGTTTTTTTTGCACCCCTGGGAGTCGGAAATGGGACCCCGCTGTCCTGCTGCAGTTGGACCTAATTAAGTGTACTATAACCAGAATGGAACATACACCATTGAAAAAAAAAAAGGGAAGTGGTGGGGGTCCTGGTCCACCATGTCCCACCCACAGTCACTTTCCTCAAACCTTATAGGGCTGTCTACCATGGCCAGCATGGTTGGCAGGCACAAAGTTCTCAAATTCTTAAACGTGCAGCCATATTAACATCTAAAGATCAGGCTGCAAGTGTCATTCTTGTAGTAGGGTAAGACCTCTGTATTCAATTTCCTACTTATTACCTGTCTTTTTGACCTTAGACTCTGCTGATCCTCTGGTGTTCAGTCACAGTATGGGCACCTGCAGGCTAAACCTTTCTACAGTGGGTCAGCTCATATGCCTGACAAAGAAATCAACTGTTGGGTATGTGGGCAGCTGCTCTCTCTAGAATAGGGCCTCATGGATTTGTGGCAAAAATCTTTGGCCATGGCCTCCACCTGAGTGTCTGGGCCATTGTACGCTGGGTTTTTCCTGGGCATGGGGAGAATCTGCCCCATGGAAACAACAATTGACAACTTCTCTATCCTTAAGGCCAGATGGACACACCGTGTCTTTGACTGTTACAATAATTAGGCTGCTCTCTTTGTTGGTTAAATTGGCTTTGCAGGCATTGGAGCACATATAGCCCTTACTATATTCAGTCAGTGAGCCTTGAGAGATAGCAAAAAGTCTTGTCCCTACTGAACAATGAAAAAAATCTCTAACGGGAAAAGCCGTCCTCTAAAATTTGATAGACTTGGACATCATTGCTGCCTTGCAAGAAGGCACCTGTGCCATTATCCAAACAGAATGTTGTGTGTTCATACTCATTAGATGAGTCTTATAATGTATTATGTTTCTTAAATTACATGGTGAAACAAGGGAATGCCCTGAGTGATATGATCCTAGCCATGAGGATTTAATAAATCAGTGGTTGGGATCATGGACCTCTTGGTGGAAAAATTGTTGCTCATTTCCAGAATCATTGTCTTAATTTGTGCTTTCTCTTTCATGTGCCTATATAATTGCTGTGGCATCTGCCTCCAACACATCCAGATAGCTGCCCCAGGAACCATCTCCATGCTAGTGAAACTCTTTCCTGACCAGTCAGGGCACATTGCAGAAGAGAGATTCACATGAGATTGTAAGAGCCAGTCATGAGGGTGTGTAAGAAAGGTCTTTGAGATGACATGACCACCACTTGCTGTGACTTGGATCCAGGCAATTACCCCTTCCCTGTCCTTGGAAATTGGGTTCACTTTCCTTCCTTGCTCCAAGAGGTTGCTCCAATGATATGGTCTTGAGATAGCAATGTGGTGTTGAGACTATCTGGATGGCATAGGTGACTGAACTTCTTTATGGCCTCTATATAAACCACTAAGAAGGGACAGGGAGGTGTGGATATCTATTCTTTATCCTGCTGCCAATACAAGCCATGTATATAAGTTCCCATGCTTCTTAAACCTGCCACCCAACAATCTGGGGTGGTCTGCCTCTTTCTTTGGTCTCTCCCTGCCATTAAAACAAGGGCTGGTTTCAGACTACATCTAGGAAGCTCCCAAGGAGCTTGCAATCCAACAGTCACTGATTAGATCATGGCCTATAGATCAATGGACACTATATTCAGACTTTAACAGAAAATGCACAGCTTATAATAGGTACAGAGGACACACAAGAAACTTAGCATATAAAACATACTTGGTGGTACATATCAGTATTGAATCTTACACCACAGATTTCTACCCCAACAGTATGGGATTTTCTCTTAAAACTTCCCACGATTTTATTGGGAGCCACAATCGTAGCCTATGACTTAAAGTTTAATATGAAGGTTTTTCCAGACAGATATAGATACCCCAAATGTGCTAAGTTTTATCCAACTTCATTTATTTCAACCTTACCACCTATGCCAAAAACAGATTTGAAATCAAACAATATCAATAGTATACGTATCATGGCAGCTTTGTCATCTTTGGGCATAGATGGATAGATTTAGCAATTTATTATAAAATATAAGAGAATTTCACATGAAAGTAAACAAAGTAATGGAAATTCAACATAAAGCAGCTGGAGAAATCACTAAAAATAACAAAATACTAAAAAAATGACATGAAAGATGTTTCTGTAACTATAGACTGACACCTGTTGCAGTTAAGGTTGGTTGATATGGGGAATACTCTTAGAACAGCTCTAATCTTGGGGGCTATCCTGCTTGTCTGAGATGCTACACAACCTGGCCAGAAGTGAGGTAGATACTACACATCCTAATGACTGTGATTCCTTGGGTCATTGTAAAATTGGAGTATTGGCACTTGAAGAAGGAAATATGACATTAGCTTACCACCCTTTTGCAGTTCCCCAGTACCAAGAGAGAGAATGGAGCAAGCCTATAGGCCATAGAAAGTCCCCTATGACACAAGGAAAACATGTACCTAAGGATGTGTTGGTGGAATGGAATCAAAATAGCCTTATATGGCTTAGACCTTTGGCCATACCTAAGATATAAGCATCTACGAATACGGCCTTGATGCCTCCTCAACCAGTTATATATAACATAGGAACTTGGACCAGGATAGGATGCTCTGAGCCAAGTCTTAACCTAACCTATTGGAGACCAAAGAGAAAAAAAAGACACATCATGATGGCATGTGTACAACTAGAACAACTCGTATGTGTGACAAGAGAAGGACATTTTATGATTGGAGGTTAAAGAAATAAAGGAACTATTAAAATGAGAAATATAGGGGCAACTGGGTGGCTCAGTTGGTTAAGTGTCCAACTCTTGATTCGGCTCTGGTCATGATCTCACGGTTTGTGGGTTCAAGCCCCACATTAGGCTCTGTGCTGATGATGTGGAGCCTGCTTGGGATTCTCTCTCCCCCTTTCTCTCTGCCCCTCCCCTTCAGTACGCTCTCTCTCTCTCAGAAAATAAATAAAATAAAAAAATTTTTTTAAATAAATAAAATGAGAAATATTTGACATTGAACTTCCAAGAAATAATCTAATCTAAGTCATACATTAGAAAAATGAAGACAATATGGGTCATTTGGACATTAAGACTAACAAAATGAAATAAATTTGCAGAAATTGAAAAAGGAACAAAACCCTGCATTCTCTAAAAACTGACATCCTTGGGGCACCTGGGCTTGGTCAATTAAGTCTTTGGCTCTTTGTTTTGGCTTAGGTCATGATCTCATGGCTTGTTATTTTGAGCCATGCATTGGGCTCTGTGCTGGCAGTGCAGAGCCTGCTTGGAATTTTATCTTCCCCTCTCTTTTCCCCTCCCTCACTTGTGCTCTCTCTCTCTCTCAAAATAAATAAATAAACAAAAAAAAAATACTGACAGCCTTGGTTCTGATGATATAGCAACCTGACATGTGCCTGATGGCGCTTTGCAAGCTGGTACATCTAGGAGCCTCCTAACAATGATCTTTACTTGGAAACAATTGTCAAGGAAGTTTAACAGGTTTAAAATGTTTTAACTATTGATAATTTGATCATTTGGTGATTGGACATGATACTATGTTAAAGATTTCTTTGTTATACTTATGTTGATAATATGGAGGATGTAGTGGTTTAAACTGGTCAGTACAGTGTGATGTATAGGAATAAGCATCAAAGGCAAAATACAAAATATAACTGAGCATTTGTGATGAAGCCTGTAGGTGATGTAGAAATGCAGAGTGGACTGATATTTCTGTGAACATGAATTTGTACAGGACATCAGCCCTTAGTATCAATTAGTGTGAAATCACAGCTGTGTGCTCATTTGATAGGATTTCAAATCCACTCATTTATGGTAAAGATAAAAACCTGTTTTTAATAGTAGAGTTATTTTGATACAAGAAGGCAGTAGGTTCTCATCTGCTCTCACCCATGAGATCTCAGCAGCTCAGCTGCTGGGGGGCCCTTCAGAGGCTTATCAGTGAAGAAGTGGAAAGAAGAGACTGTGACAACAGGGCATGTAGAGTACAAATACAGAGAGTTGTGAGGACTGTCAGAGAGTAATTGGTCTGGGAAAGGCTACAATTTGATGATCTAAATCTCTCTCCAAAAAACTTGGAAAAATGAGCTCTTTCCCTGGGAAACGAGCCCCTTTTACTGGAGTAATGCAAAGACTTCTGCCAGAAGTACATCTTACCCATCATCACCCAAACTCTCCTTCCCTAGAAATGAGCGCCAGCAACAACAAACTTTTACTTTGACTGACAGCTGGAGGTCAATCTCAGTTGGGAAATTTGTCTCTCAAGCGCTGATTCTTATAAAAATACACCTGAACTAAATTTGAAATATATTCCTGTCATCTCTTCTTGCCTGGAACAGTAGTGTGATTAATCTAGGATTAGTTTGGAGTATGTGATTTACTGAAGAGTAAATTAAAAGCATTAATAGACTGGAGATGCTTGCTCAGTTAAGCAGTGTTACAGACATTGAAGGTAAAGACAAATCAGTCTGAGCATTAACTGCTTCTCCAAATCCAACATACTTCAGGGGGAATATGAGCACTTGGATAGTTTAGGGCTGGGATTTTGGCAGATGCATGAATCCAAAAGAGTCTGCTACTGTGTAATGTTTTCATCTGACATGGCCCTGTTCCAAGATTCTAGATCCCCTGACATGTGGGTTTAGGATTAGGGTTAGGGTTATGGTTAGGGTTAGGGCTAGGGTTAGGGGTTAGCACATAGGGTTAGGTTTAGGGTTATGTTGAGGGTTATGGTTATGGTTAGGGTTAGGGTTAGGAAAGAGTCTTAGCTAGGGTTAGGGTTTGATCCAGGGATGTCGCCAGGGCCAAAGGGACTCAAGTCTAGTGATCAACTTGAAGGCTGAAGTAAGGGCCCGTGTGATGGTGCGGGTGAAGTGTAGGGTTAGCGGTGGAGATAGGGTTATGTTTCGGTGGAGTATCCTCGCTAGGGGTAATGTTGGGGTTAGGATTATGTCCGTGGAGGTTCAAGGCGCTGAACCCACAGCAGTGCAGTTGTATCCACGAAGGGCTGAGTTGATGGCAAATGGGAGGTTGCCAGTCAGGAGTAGTCTTTGTCTTCCAAGGCCACACAAATCTATTGGCTAGTGGTCTCATAGGCCTCAGGATCCTCTTGAGCAGCTGTAGCCAGGCCTGGGAAATGACATGGTGAGCTTCCAGGTTCTATGCCGGGTGAGCCTGCAACACTTCTGGACCCCAGGCCCGTGGTGTTGTCAGACTTTGGTATTGGGTCCCCATGGGAGTCAAGCCTTAGGAATGGTTAGGGATTGAACCAGGGACATTGCCACGGTCAAAGCTGCTCCAGTCTCGTGATCTCCCTGGTCGGCTGCCGTGAGGGCCCATGCGACAGTGCGGGTCGAGTGTAGGTGTAGGTTTGGAGATAGGGTTAGGTTTCAGTTGAGGTTCCCGGTTATGGGCATGGTTACGGTTAGGTTTAGGTCCCAGGAGGTTCCAGGCAGTGAACCCACAGCAGTGCAGTTTTCTCCCCGAAGGTCTGAGTTGAGGGCACATGGGAGGGTGCCGGTCAGGATTAGCCTTTTGCTTCCAAGCCCACACAACTCCTTAGGCTGCTGGTCACGTAGACCCAGGAATCCTCTCGGGCAGATGCAGCCAGGCCTGGGAAACGACATGGTGAGCTTCTAGGTTCCATGCCGCGTGAACCTGCACCACCACTGAACCCCAGGCGCGTGGTGTTGTCAGACCTTCATATTGGGTCTCCATGGGGAGAGAGCCTTAGGTAGGGTTACGCTTCGGTACAGGGACGTCGCCAGGGCCGAAGCGACTCCAGTCTTGCGATCTCCCTCAAGGGCTGAAGTGAGGGCCCATGAAACGGTGCAGCTCAGGTATAGGGTTAGGGTTCAAGGCCGGCTTAGGTTTCAGTGGAGGGTTCCGGTTCTGGGTAGGGTTAGGGGTAGGGAAGGTCCCACGAGGCTCCCGGCCCCGAACCCATGACAGTGCAGTGGTCGCCCTGAAGGGTTGAGTTGAGGGCACAAGGGAGTGTGCCCGTCAGCATCAGTCTCTGGCTTCCAAGGCCACACGACTCTATGGGCCCCTGGTTGGGGAGGCCTCAGGAATCCTCTCGTTCAGCTGTTGCCAGGCCTGGGAAACGACTTGGTGAGCTGCCAGGTTCCATGCTGAGTAATCCTGCACCGCTTCTGGACCCCAGGCGCGTGGTGTTGTCAGACTTTGGTATTGGGTCCCCATGGCGAGAGAGCCTTAGCTAGGGTTAGGGTTCGGTCCAGGGACGTCGCCAGGGCCGAAGCGACTCCGGTCTCGTGATCTCCCTCGAGGGCTGAAGTGAGGGCCCATGAAACAGTGCAGCCCAGGTATAGGGTTAGGGTTCGAGGCCGGCTTAGGTTTCAGTGGAGGGTTCTGGTTCCGGGTAGGGTTAGGGGTAGGGAAGGTCCCACAAGGCTCCTGGCCCAAACCCATGACAGTGCAGTGGTCGCCCTGAAGGGTTGAGTTGAGGGCACAAGGGAGGGTGCCCGTCAGCATCAGTCTCTGGCTTCCAAGGCCACACGACTCTATGGGCCACTGGTCGGGGAGGCCTCAGGAATCCTCTCGTTCAGCTGTTGCCAGGCCTGGGAAATGACTTGGTGCGCTGCCAGGTTCCATGCCGAGTAACCCTGCACCTCTTCTGGACCCCAGGTGCGTGGTGTTGTCAGACTTTGGTATTGGGACCCCATGGCGAGAGAACCTTAGCTAGCGTTATGGTTCAGTCCAGGGATGTCGCCAGGGCCGAAGCGACTGCGGTCTCATGATCTCCCTCGAGGGCTGAAGTGAGGGCCCATGTGACTGGTCGGCTCAAGTGGAGGGTTAGTGTTTAAGGCCGGCTTAGGTTTTGGTGGAGGGTTCCTGTTCAGGGTCAGATTAGGGTTAGGGTTGTGTCCCAGGAGGCTCCAGGCTCTGAACCCAAAGCAGTGTATTGGTCTCCCTGAAGGGCTGAGTTGAGGGCACAAGGGAGGGTGCCGGTCAGGATCAATCTTTGGCTGCCAAGGCCAGATAATTCGATGGGCCCCTGTTTGGGAACGCCTCAGGAATCTTCTCGGGCAGCTGCAGCCGGGCCTGGGAAATGACATGGTGAGCTTCCAGGTTCCATGCCGAGTGAGCTTGCACCGCTTCTGGACCCCAGGCTCGTGGGTTTGTCAGACGTTGGTATTGGGTCCCCATGGGGAGACAGCCTTAGCTAGGGCTAGGATTCAGTCCAGGGGGGTCGCCAGGGCCGCAGCGACTCCAGTCTTGTGATCTCCCTCGAGGGCTGATGTGAGGGCCCTTGGGACGGTGCGGCTGAAGTGTAGGTTTAGGGTTCGAGGTCGGCTTAGGCTTTCTTGGCGTGTCCCGGTTAGGGGTAAGGTTAGGGGTAGGGTTAGGTCCCAGGAGTCTCCATGCGCTGAAACCACAGTAGTGCAGTATTCTCCCCTGAGGGCTGAGTTAGGGTACAAAGGTGGGTCCGGGTCAGGATCAGTCTTTGGCTTTCAAGGCCTCACCACTCTATGGGCCCCTTGTCATGTAGGCCTCTGGGATCGTCTCAGTCAGGTGCACCTGGGCCTGGCAAACGACACGGTGAGGTTCCAGGTTCCATGCGTAGTGACCCTGCACCTCTCCTGGACCCCAGGTGTGTGGTGTTGTCAGACTTTGGTATTGGGGCCCATGGGGAGAGACCCTTGTTTAGGGTTAGGTTTCGGTATAGGGTCTTCGCCAGGGGGAAAGTGACACCATTCACGTGAGTTTCATGGAGTGCTGAATTGTGGGCCCATGGGTGGATGTCCGTCTGGTGCAGAGTTAGTGTGAGAATTCGCCTTAGGTTTAGGTTTAGGGTTAGGTTTACAGTTCTGTTTAGGGGTAAGATTCGTTCCTAAGCATTTCCAAGCCCTTAATGTACAGTAGTGCATTTGTCTCTCCGAAGGGCTGACTGTAGTGTAGAATTTACCGATCAGCATTAGTCTTCGCATTCCAAGGCCAGACATCTATATCTGTGCTCAGGATGTAGGCCTCAGGATTCCTCCTGTGCATCAGAAGCCATGCTTTGGAAATGACATGGTGATGTTCCACGTTTCACGCTGAATTATCTTGCACCGTTTCTCAACCCAGTGTGTGTGCTCTTGTGAGACTGTGGTATTCAGTCCCCATATGGAGATAGCCTTAGCTCCGTTTAGGTTTGGGCCGGAGAGATCTCCAGGGCTGAAGTGACACCAGTCCTGTGATCTCCCTGTTTCGATGATGTGTGGGCACATGCGTGGTGCGAGTCAGGTGTAGGGTGAGTGTTAAAGATGAGGTGAGGTTTAGGTTCACTTATATACTGTGGGTCACCATTAAGATTAGGGCTTGGTCACAGGAGGCTCGTGTCATTATACCCCCAGTATGGCAGTTGTCCCCCCGCAGGGCTGAGTAGAGGGGTCTAAGGAGGGTCCCAGTCAGGCTGAGTTTTGGGTGCCAGGGCCATTCCTTGGTTAGACCTCAAGAAGTCCCCTGTGGAGCTCCTTCTGGTCTTTGGAAATGACATTGTGATATTCCAGGTTCCCTGCTGAGTAATCCTCCTCTGCTTCTGGGGCCCATGTCCGTTATGTCCTCAGACTTAGGAATTGGGTCCCCATTAGGAGAAAGCTTTAGCCAAGGTTAAGTTTTGGTCCAGGGACGTTGCCAGGGCCGAAGGGACACCATTGCCATGATCACCCTGGAATGCTGAATGAGGGTCCATGAGCGGGTGCGGGTCATGTGTAGGGTTAGGTTTGAATTGGGGTGAGGTTTAGTTTGAGCGGTATGTGAGTGTCACAGTTAAGTTTAGGGTTAGGTCCCAGGAAGCTCCAAGCACCGAAACTCTTGCAGGGTAGTGGTCTTCCCAGAGGATTTAGTGTAGGCCTCATTGGAGCAGGCTGTTCAGGCTTAGTCTTTGTGAGCCAGGGCCAGCTGTGTGTGCCATCTTCAGTTGGGCGTCATCAACCCCCTTGTGCAGCATCATGCGGGCCTTGGAAATGTCATGATGATGTTCCATGTACCATGCCAAGTAATCCTGCACCGCTTTGGCCCATTGTTTGTGGTGTTCTCAGATATAGGAATTGGGTCCCCATCCAGAGAGATCCTTAACTAGGGTTAATGTTCTGTTCAGGGACTTCACTAGTTCCGTGGTGACACCATTCCTGTGTGTCGTGTGTGTTAGGTTAGGGTTTGGGATTGGGTTTGATGTTAGGGGTTAGGGTTATGGTTAGGGTTTGTGTTAAGGGTTAGTGTTAGGGGCTAGAATTAAGTTTATGCATTAGGGTTGGGTTTAGGGTTTTGGTGAGTGTTTAGGGTTATGGTTAGGGGTTATGGTTTGGAATTAGAATTAGGTTTAGGCGTTAGCTTTGGACTTGGGTTAAGCTTAGGTTTAGGGTTATGTTTGGGTTTGAGAGTTAGGGTTAGGGTTAGGTGGTAGGGTTAGGGTTAGGTATTAGCGTTAGTGTTAGTGTTTGCCTTAGGTTTAGGGATAAGGTGAGGAATAGGTTTAGGACTTTTGTTTGGGTTATGGGTTAGGGGATTGGATTAGGGGTTAGCGTTAGGGTTAGTGTTAGATATTTATGGTTAGGGTTAGTGTTAGTTTTTGGGTTTATAATTTTAGGGTTAGCAGGTAGAGTTAGAGCATTAGGGTTAGGGTTTTAGGATTATAGCTTTAAGATTAGGGTAAGAGGATTAAGGTTAGTTCGGGCTATGTTTACTTTTATGGTTCGGTAGGGTTAGGGTTGGGTTTAGACGTATGGATAGGGGCAGGGTTTATTATTAGGGCTATGGTTAGGGTTAGGTGTTAGGTTTAGGTGTTGGGATTTGGGTTATTGTTAGGGTTAGTGCTATGGCAAGAAGTAGGTCGTATTTGCACTCCCACTTGGAGCAGGAGTATGTTCATGCGCGGACACCGCCCTCCATCTGGGAGGGATTACATTCATTTTATCGCCCCTGTGTCCATGCAGTGGAGGTTGTTCTCACCTCGCCGCATTCCAGCTTCGTTGTGGAGTGTTTCACACTGTCACCCTGCCCTCTCTCGGTGTGGTAGGATTTCACTTACTGCCTCATCCATTTTTGGTTCATGGTGCATAGTTTTAGTCTCTATATCATTTATTTCTTCCGATTTTAATTATTTTCTTCATTCTCCTGTTTGGTGGTTTTGTTTGTTGTCCTTTGTCTGGCTTTTATATTTATAAAGTCATGGAGTTTACTTCAGTTTTTTTTTTTTTTCTTGACGCAGACCTGTATTGCTAAACTTCCCTGTTAGAACCAGATTTCCTGCTTTACAGAAATTTGGATTGCTGTGTTTTCATTTTCATTTGTTTCCATGTCATTTTGGATTTTTTCTTTGATTTCTTGGTTGAACCATTGATTGTTTAGTAGCATGTTATTTAACTTCCATGTATTTCTGGCTTTTCCAGATTTTTTTTCTTGTTGTAGTCTTCTACTTTCATAGCATTGTGGTCTGAAAAGACACATGATATGACGTCGATCGGTTTGATTTTGTTTTGGCTTGTTTTATGACCTAATATTTTATTGAGTGTGGGAATGTTCCATGTGCACATGAAAAGAATGTGTATTGTGCTGTTTTAGGATGGAATGTCTAAAATATATCAGTTAATTCCATCTGGTCTACTCTATCATTCAAAGTCACTACTTCCTTGTTGATTTTCTGATGGAATGATCTCTCCATTGATGTCATTGGGGTGTTAAAGTGCCCTACTAAGATTGTATGACTATCAATTCTTTACTTTAGTTTTAGACTGTTCTGTGTATGTGGATGCTCTCAGGTTGAACGCTTATATGTTTACAATTGTTCTATCTTTTTGCTGGATGGTACCTTTTATTAGTATAGTGTCTTCTTTGTCTCTTGTTACCGTTTTATTTTTAAATCTATTTTGTTTGATATAGGTAGGGCTACTGCAGTTTTCTTTTGATACTTTTGTTCCTTAACTAGTCTTTTGTAGGTAGGAAATAGATGGGTCCTATATTGTATTCATTCTATCACCCAGTGCTTTTTATTATGAAGAGAGAGAGCACAGGCATGGTAGGGCGGGTTGGGGGGAATGGGGGAAGAGAGAGACAAAGAGAGAAAGAGGGAGAGAGAGAATGAAAATGATAATGAATCCTCACCAAGTTCCATGCTCAGTGCAGAGCTCAATTGGGGCTCAATCCCATGATCCTGGGATCATAGCCTAAGCCAAAATCAAGAGTCGAAATTTCAAGCGATTGAGGCATCTAGTTGCCCCTATCTGGCACCTAGTACCTTTGATTTGAGCATTTATTCTGTTACTATTCAAAGTAATTGATAGACATGTACTTGTCCTATTATTACTTGATGTTGGCTGTTTCTGAATTTTTCTGATCCTATCTTCTCTTTCTCTTTTTTTGGTTTGCTGGGTTTCATCACAATTTCACAGTTGAAATTGCTTGTCTTTATACCCTGCATATGTATTAGTGGTGTTTGTTTTGTGGTTATTATGAGGTTTGTACCTAACCACTTCTGCATATAGAAGTCTATATTAAGTTGATAGTTGCTTAAGTTTGAACCGGTTCTTTACTCCTCTCCTCCCCGTGTTGTAGCTATGTAGTGTTCCTATTTCAAAACCTTTCATATCGTGAATACCTTGACTGATGTTTTACAGATATACTCATTTTTATTGCTTTTGCATTTCGCACTTTAATATGGTCACTTTAGGTGTTTCTTTTCCACTTAAAGAGTCCCCTTTAACATTTCTTGCAGGGGTGGTTTGTTGGTTGTGAGCTTGCTGAGTATTTATTTGGGAACCTCTTGATCTCTCCTCCCATTTGAATGATAGTTTGCTGGATAGACTCTCTTTGGCTGCAGATGTTTTCCATTCAGCAACTTTACCATACCATGCTGGTCACTTACAGTTTCAAAGTTTCTTCTGAAAAACATCCAGTGATAACCTTATGGGGTTTCCCTTGTAGGTAAATGCCATCTTTTGTTTTCCTGCTGTGAAAATTTTTCTTTATCACGATATTTTGGGTTTTAATTACTATATGACTTGGTGTGGATCTACTTCCGTTGAATATATTGGGGGTTCTTTGTGCCTCCTGCTTCTGGATCTGTCTCCTTCCACGCATTAGGGAAGTTTTCATCTATTGTGTCTTCAAATAAATTTTCTGATTCTAATTTCTCAGAGTTCTGAAAATGAGAAATAGGACAGAAAAGACCTATTGAAGGTTCTCTGATGACCCACTGTATTTGCATGCGTGGAGGATAGATTTGGGACTCAAATGAAGAACCTACCTTTAACTTCAAAGAACTAGAAAATAACAACAATCTATGTCCAATCTTCTCAAAAGGGAGAAAGTAATCCATATGAGAGTGAAAACCAATGAAACTGAGAACATGAAATCAATAGAAAATATGAAGAAGACCAACAGTAGGTTTTCTGAAGAGTGAAACAAAATTGTGAAGACTATACATAGACTACGCTAAGACACAGAGAGTATGCAGTTCAAAATAATTATAAATGAAAGAGAAGACATTACGGCTTATACCAAAGAAACATAAAGGAGAAAAAGAGGGGACTATGGCCAAATTAGATGCCAGCAAACCGCCTGCCAAGAAGAAATGGATAGGTTCTTGGAAACACACAACCTACCAAGACTGTACCAGGAAGAAGTAGAAAGTTTGCACAGACCCATTAAAGTAAGACTGTATCAATACAAGAAGATAACCAATGCAAGTAAATTGAATCAGTAATCGAAGTTCTCCCAGGGAAGAAAAGCCCAGGACCAGGTGGATTCACTGGTGAATTTGACCAAACGTTTGTAGAAGAACTAACAGCAGTCATCTCACTGATTTAAAAGGAATGAACACCACCAAACTAATGTCATGGAATTACCCTGGTAGGAAGCCAGAGAAGGATACTACCTGAACAGAAATCTATAGGCCAGTATCCCCGTGATGAATGTAGATGAATAATTCCCAATAATGTACAGGCAAACCAAATTCAGCAGCACATTAAAAGGGTCATTGACCGTGATGAAGGGCCTGCAAAGGAAGGATGTTTCAGAAATGCAAATCAATCAATGTGACCCCTCACATAATTGAATGAAAGAAAATCAACCAGAAACAAGATTCTTAACTATAAATAGCAAACGGAGGGTTACTATAAGGGAGGTGGGTAGGGGGATGGGTTAAATGGGTGATGGGTAAGGATGGCACTAGTAGTGAGGATCACTGGGTGTTGTATGTAAGTGATGGATGACTAAATTCTATACCTGAAACTAACATTACACTGTATGTTAACCAACTGGAATTTAAATACAAACTTGAAAAATATAAATAAGATATACATAAATACATTTAAACTAAGCTAAATAAATACATTTTAAAAAATAAAAAGAAAACTCATATAATGATGTCAATAGACACAGAAAAAAAGTTTTGAGAAATTTTTGTATCCATTTGTGCTAAAAAACTCTTTAAAATTCTGTGTAGAAGGAACATATCTCAACATAAGAAAGGCCATGTATGTGAAGCCCACAGCTAATGTCATACTCAGTAGTGAAATTGTGAAAGATTTTCCACTAAGATCAGGCACAAGACAAGGATGCCCTAGATCTGTGAAGGGGATTGGGTGATGCAGGCTTCTGGTTATGCGATGAATGAATCACAGATAGAAGATATAGCATAGGGGACATAGAGAATGGTACTGGAGTAGTGATGCATGGTGACAGATGATAGCTACACCTGTGTTAGCGTAGCAGAATGTATACATTTGTCCAATCACTATGTTGTTCATCTGAAACTAATGTAACATAGTGTGTCAACTATTCCCAAATAACATGTTTTTTTAAATAAGGTAAAGGGCTGAAATAAAAAGTTTAATGTAAAAGAACCTGTTAATATCTAATCGAGAAATGCAGTAAATTTCCAAACTAGAAAGTCACCATATCAAATTCTGTAGCCTTCCTATACACTAACCCAATTATCTAAGAAGAAGTAAAGAAAACAATCCCATTTACAATAGCATCAAAAAACAATGAAATTTATAGGAATAAATTTAGCCAAGGAAGTGAAAGATCTCTCCACAGAAAACTATAAAACCTGTGTGCAGGAATGGAAGAAATTCAATTTGTGTGAAAGAAAGGGGAGAACACACAAGTCAGTGAAAAGCCATCCCATGTCCAACTTTCGGAGGAATTAATATAGGTACAATGTCCATATTACCCAAAGCCATTTAGAGATTCAGTGCAATCTCTATCAAGACTCCGATGCAATTTTTATGCAATTAGAAAGTCATATCCTAAAATGTATTCAGAACCACAAAAAGACCCCAAGTAGCCAACGCAAGAAAGAACAAAACAGGAGGCATCACACTTCTTGATCAAGCTTCATTCTAACACAAATAAATCAGTTATGTCACTGGCATAAGCACACACACAAGACAATGGAACAGAAATTGAGAGCCCAAACTAAACCCATGCATGCACAGTCACCTAGTGTTTGACAAGGGAGTCAATAATACACAGTGGAGAGGAGAAGAGTAGTCTTTTGAATAACTGGTGCTGGGAAAATTGGATATTCACATGTATAAGAACAAAGCTTAGCACCGTATGTTACACCACTCCCTAGAGCGTGAAAGGAAGAAATAGAGATGTGGTTAGAGAGAAACAGAGACAAAGAGGAAGTACAAGGAGGAAAGTAGAGACCTGGTCCAGGTATGTGGACAGGGTTAGATGGGCCAGGGGAGAGGGGATGTAGGAAGTGGCTCTGAGTGCTGGGGCAGAAAGGGCTTGTATCATGGGCATCAGAGTTCCATGACCCCAAGACTCCAACATCCCTGGGTCCAAGTTCTGCAGAGGCCATTGGAATTGAAAAGATGGGTATCCTTCATTTCTTCTGGAATTGTGAGGCTCAGCCTCACGTTCTGTCATGGAGAGGGATGTCTTGAGGGAGAGTGTGCCGCTCTTTGGCAGGTAAACTCCAGAGCCTGCCCTGTGGGGAGGTGTCCCAGGGCCATCTTCCTCACTGCCCCAGGCTCTCTTGGATTTCCCCTCTCCCCCACCAGCTGGCCTTTCTCAAGTTCTGAACCCAAGCATCAGGCATTGTGTTGCCCCCAGGTCCTGCAGTCTGGACCTGGCAGAGGTGGACTAGTAATATTGATTAAAAAAATATTTGACAATAAGGGCCATATCCTCCCTCTGGGACTAGCGGTGTGCATCCAAATCATAGGTTGCTATCCTCCTGTCCACAACCAATCTGAGGATTCCAGAAGGTAGGTGGACCCTTTAAAACACCCTAGTCTTCTCTTACATCAAATTCAAAGACATTTTCTTGTCCCAGCTTTCTTTTAATTCTGAAGAGATGGCAATTAGTAATTGAAGGCATAATGGTCCTATAGGAAATTGACCTATATGACTGATGGACATTATTTCATCCATCCGTATCCCTAAAGCACATTTCATTGGAAATATTAGCCAAGGATACATACTGTAAATTCACAACAGATGTGTAGCTCCCTGTA
This sequence comes from Acinonyx jubatus, assembly GCF_027475565.1. NCBI lineage: Eukaryota > Metazoa > Chordata > Mammalia > Carnivora > Felidae > Acinonyx > Acinonyx jubatus. The sequence continues at coordinate 7,900 of NC_069387.1, read as the reverse complement.
AGTTGCATTCTGACCTTGTCACATATGTGTCATCAAAGATATTGTTAGTGACTTTTCAGATAAGCTTTCAACATCAAGAAGGTGATGTTAGAGAATCTGGTATAAATGGAAATTCACAGATTCTAAATGAGGAATGATTTTTCATTTTTCATGTTTCTTTTTTTGAGAGAACCCGAGCTGGGGAGGGGGGAGAGAGTGGGAGACACTGAATATGAGGCAGGCTCGAGGCTCTGAGCTCTCAGGACAGAGCCTGACGCGGGGCTCAAACTCATGGACTGCAAAATCATGACTTGACTCAAAGTCGGACGCTTAACCAACTAAGCCACCCAGGCGCCCCAGGAATGATAGTTTATTGGCAAAGAAGGAGAAATTAAAGATAGTGTAAAGGATGTCTATTTTTAATTGAAATATTGTTCACACATTTGTTGTGTTAGTTTTAGGCATACATTGTAGTCATTCCGTATGTCTATACGTTATGTTGTACTTAACCACAAGTGTAGCTATCCTGTGAAAGCATGCAACAGTATTATTACAGGATTGACTCCATTCCATTGGCTGTCCCTTGTATCCCTAGGACTCATTCACTCCATAGCTGGACGCCGGTATCTCTCTCTCTCTCAAAGGTGTCCATTCTTTATCTAACCTAAGTATTTTGGTGGTAAATAAAATTACCTCTTGTTCAGCATGTGTACATTGGTGGTCTATTTTTCTGTGAACATTACTGAAAACATTACAAATGATGTCATTACGTTAATAAATTCGGTTTCATTCTTCACTCACAAGAAAGGAGAAGGAAAAGATTTTGTGTCCCAGGCCCTGTCACTAAAACCCTTCCCAATGTGGAGAACAGGCTTAGTTGCCCAGAGCACCTTTGGTCTCTCAGCTGAGCAACCAGGGCCTTCAACATTGAAGGAATTCCCATGGTGGCCAGCAGAGAGAGCTCGAGCACCACAGACCGGGAGGGGCGGGTTCCTCTGCTGGGCAGTGATAGCCAGTAGAGGGCGCACCATCTGCTTTTCTGACCCAGGGCACCTGAGAGCAGGAAGGGCTTCTATTGCTCTCAGAGGACTCAGGCCTCTGCTGGTGCCTCAGTATGGAGAGCAGAGCTGCATTTCCAGCAGGTTCTGCCACCCGCCCCAGGGGAGACCTTAGGAGCTTAGCAGCAACTTGGAATCTCCTGAGTCGCCAGAGAGAAGCCGCCTTGTACTGAGTGCTGAGGAGGGGGCACTGGGTGGCTTCCCTGGGCAAGCTGGTTGCTGAGCTGTACAGGCCTTTGCATTTTCTGGGCTGTTCCCGTGTTTCATTGCACCCCTTCTCGGACAGTTTTTGAACAAGACGTATTTTACTAGAGGACTCGTGGATTGCGGGGTCCCATGACATCATAGATACAGTCCATGGTTTGTTCCAGATTCAGGCTTGTTTCCGGGAAGAAACCCTAACAGAAATTCAGAAGCATGGGAGCTGCATTCAATTAGGACGTGGATACATGAAATGCTCGTCTCAGGACCTTCTAGAAGAATGAGCTGGGAAGCACGTTCCGAGTCCTGCTGGAACCAGAGACCGAGGTAAGGGCACAAACTGTCCCCCACGTCATACATGCTTTTTAAAAAATTTCATGGTTTTTTTTCCAACTTAGTGAAGTGATTGAAAACTACAGAAAACCTGGTTTATACCTGTCATTAACCTTATGTTATCTTTTAATTTAAATCCCAGTGAGTAAAGATACAGTGTAATATTAGTTTCAGGTGTACAATATAGAGCAACACTTCCACACGTCACCTGGTGCTCATCCCAGGTGCACTTCTTAATCCCCAGCAGCTGTTTCACACATTCCCCCACCTCGCTGTGGAACTCCTCAGTTTGTTTCCTAGTTAAGAGTCTGTTTGTCACTGTCTCCCCCCCCCCCCACTTTGTTTTGTTTTATTGCCACGTGTTAGTGAAATCATTGGGTATTTGTCTTTCTCTGACAGGCTTATTTCACCCAGCATAACATTCTCTAGCTCTATCCACCTCGTGGCAAATGACAAGATTTCATGTTTGTATGGCTAAATAATATTACATTCCATATACTACATCTCAATTTATTCATCAGTTGATGGATGCTTGGGCAGTTTCCGTAATTTGTCTGTTGTAGAAAATGCTTCTGTAAACATCAGGGTGCATGTATCCCTTTGAAGAATTATTTTTGTATTCTTTCTGTAAATACCTCGTAGTGAAATTGCTGGATCGTAAGGTAGTTCTATTTCCAGTTTTTTTTGACAAATCTCCATGATGTTTTCCAGAGTGGCTGCACCAGTTTGCATTCCTCCCCACAGTGCAAGAAGATTCCTCTTTCCCCACATCCTTGGCAACACCTGCTGTTTCATCATTCATTGATTTTAGTCATTCTGACAGATGTGATGTGTTATCTCATTGTACTTTTGAATTTAATTTCCCTGAAGATCAGTATTGTTGAGCATCTTTTCATGTGTCTCTTGGCCACGTGTGTGTCTTCCTTGGGAAAATGTCTATTCATGTCTTCTACCCATTTTTAATTGGATTTCTCATTTTTTTGTGTACTGTATAACTTTATATATTTTGGACACTAGCCCTTGATCAGATGTCGTTTGCAAATATCATTCTGTAGGTGTTTTAGTTTTTTTTGATTATTTCCTTGGTGACGGAAGCTTTTTATTTTTACTATGTCCCATTATTTTTGCTTGTGTTTCCCTTACCTCAGGAGATATATCTACAAAGACGTTTGTACAGGCAGTGTCAAAAAGATACTACCCTTGTTATCCTCTGAGATTTTTATGGTTTCAGGTTTCACTCATAGGTCTTTATCCATGTTGGATTTATTTTTGTATATGTTGTAAGAAAGTGGTCCATTGTTGTTTTGTTTTCTTTTGTTCTGCAGGTTGCTGTCCAGTTTTTCCAAAACCATATGTTGAGGAGACTTTAAGTTTATGTATTTATTTTGAGAGAGAGAGCATGCAAAACAGGGGCAGAGAGAAATGGAGAGAGAGAATCCCACGCATGCTCTGCACTGCCCTGAGATCATGACCTGAGCTGAATTCACAATCACACACTTTGGTGACTGAGACAACCATGTGTCCCAAGACTTTTTTTTCCATTGGATATTCTTTCCTGCTTTGTTGAGAATTAATTGACCATATATGTGTGAGTTCATTTCTGCGTTTCTATTCTATTGATCTATGTCTCTGTGTGTTGTTGTTGTTGTTGTTTTGCCAGTACCATACTGTTCTGATCAGTACAGCTTTGTAATACAACCTAAAGTCTGAAATTGTAATGTCTCCAGCTTTGCTTTTCTTCTTCAAGTTTGGTTTGGCCGTTTGGGGACTTTTGGCATTCCATACGAATTTTGAGATTATTTGTTCCAGTTCTGTGACAAATGTTTTTGTTAGTGTGATAGGGATTTCATTACATGTGTAGATTGTTTTGAGGAGTGTAGACATTTTAACAATATTTTGTTCTTGCCATCCATGAACATTAAATGTATTTCCATTTCTTTGTGTCGTCTTCCATTTATTTCATCAGTGTTTCATAGCCTTTAGAGTACAGGTCTTTCACCTCTTTGGTTAGGTATATTCCTGGTATCTTGTGGTATTTGTGAGTGTGTCAATGGGAGTGATCCCTTACTTTCTCTCTGTGTTAATTCATGATCCATGTATAGAAATGCAATACGTTTATGTACATTGATTTCTGTATATTGTGACTTGTCGAATTCATATATCAATTCTAGCAATTTTTAAGGGAGTCTTTCATGTTTTTTATAGAGCACATCATGTCAGGTCCACATAGCGAAAGTGCTACTTCTTCCTTGCCGATTTGGATGCCTCTTATTTCTTTTTGTTGTCTGATTGCTGTGGCTAGGATTTCCCGTACTATGTGGAATAACAGTGGTGAGAGGGGTCATCCCTGTCTTGTCCCTGACCTTGGAGGAAAAACTTTCAATTTTCCCCATTGAGGATGAGATGAGCTGTGGGTTTTTCCTAGATGACCTTTATTATGTGCAGGTAGGTTGAGTCTCAATGTACTTTGCTGAGGGTTTTTATCATGAGTGGATGTGACATTTTGTCAAATGGTTCTCTTGCATCTGTTGAAAACATCGTATTGTTCTTATCCTTTCTTCTATTACTGTGGTGCATCATGTTGATTGATCTGTGAATGTGGAACCACCCTTGCAGCCCAGGGATATATCCCACTTGATTATGGTAAATGATTCTATTAATGTATTGTTGACTTTAATTTTAAGGTATTTTAATGAGAATTTTGGCATACATAGTCATCAGGCTATTGGTCTGCAGTTTTATTTAAAAAAATTGTTAACATTTTTATTTTTATTAAAAAAATTTTTTTTCTTAATGTTTTTATTTTTGAGACAGAGAGAGACAGAGCATGAGCAGGGAAGGGGCAGAGAGAGAGGGAGACACAGAATCGGAAGCAGGCTCCGGTCTCTGAGCCATCAGCACAGAGCCCGACGTGGGGCTCGAACTCACAGACTGTGAGATCATTACCTGAGCTGAAGTCGGACTCTCAACCGACTGAGCCACCCAGGCGCCCCTTAACATTTTTAAAATGTTTATTTCTTTCCTTAGATAGAGTACATAAAAGTGAGGGGGGGCAGAGAGACAGGGAGAGAGAGAATCCTGGCCATGCTCCACACTGTCATGGCAGGGCCCAACGTGGGACTCGAACCCATGCACCACAAGATAATGTCCTAATCCGAAATTAAGAGTTGGACAGTAAACTGACCGAGCCACACAGGCGCTGCTGCAGTTTTCGGTTTTAGTGGAGGCTTCATCTGGTTTTGGTATCAGGGTAATGATGGCCTCATATGATGAATTTGTAAGTTTTCCTTCTTTTTTTATTTTTTGTAATAATTCGAGGAGAATACATATTACCTCTTCCTTAAAAGGATGGTAGAATTCATCAATGAAGCCATCTGGCCATGAACTCTTGTGTTGGGGGGAGATTTTTTAAATTACTGATGTGGTTTCTTTCTGTTTTCAGATTTTAGATATCTTCCTGTTTCAGTTTTGGTAGTGTGTGTGTTTCTAGGAATTTGTCCATTTTTCTCCGAGTGTCCAATTTGTTGCATTTAGTTTTTCATAATATTATCTTCTAATTGTATTTTTGTGGTGTGAATGTTATTTCTCCTTTATTATTTGTGATTTTATTTATTTGAGTCCTTTCTGTCTTCTTTGTGAAAAGTCTGCCTAGGAGGTTTTCAAGTTGATTACTGCTTTCAAAGAACCAGCCCCTGGTTTCATTGATTTGGTCTAGTGTCTTTTTGGTTTCTATATTCCTTATTTCTGCCCTAAACTCTATTATTTCCTTCCTTCTGTTCTTTTTCTCATTCCTTTAGTTGTAAGTTAGGATTGCTTGAGATTTTTCTTGCTCTTTAAGGTAGGCTTGTATTGCTATATACTTCCATCATAGACTGCTTTTGCCGCATTCCAAAGGGTTTTACCAGTGTATTTTCATTTTCATTTGTTTCAGTGTATTTTCTCATTGATTTCCTGTTTGACCCATTCATTTAGTAGCATGTTATTTAACCTCCCTTTATTTGTGGCCTCCCCCCCCCGCCCTTTTTTTGTGGTTGACTTCAAGTTTCCTAGCTTTGTGGTTAGAAAAGATGCTTGGTCTGATCTCTGTCGTTGGGTACCTCTTGAGGCCTGATTTGTGACCTAGAATGTGATCAATTCTGGAGAACGCCCCAGGTATGCTTGAAAAGAATGTGTACTCTGCCATTTTAGTATGGAGTGTTCTGAATGTATCTGTTAAACCCTTCTGGTCCAGTGTGTCATTCAAAGCCATTGTTTCCTTGTTGACTTTCTGTTTATAGGTTCTGTCCATTGATGTGAGTGATGTGTTAAAGTCCTCTACTATAGTTATATTATTATAAATTAGTTCCTTTATGGTTGTTGCTAAATGTTTTATATACTTGGTGATCGCATGTTGGGTGCATCAAAATTTACAGTCATTGGATCTTCTTGTTTGGCTGTCCCCTTTAGTATGAGATCGTGTCTGTCTTCATCTCTTGTTATGGATTGCTTGCTTGCTTGCTTGCTTATTTATTTATTTATTTATTTATTTATTTATTTATTTATTTATTTTAATTGAAGTCTTAGTTGACATAGAGTGCATTCTCGGCTTCAGGAATTGAATTCGGTGATTCATCGTTTACATACAACACCCAGTGCTCATCACAAGTGCTCTCCTTAATATTCGTCCTCCATCTAGCCCAGCGCTGACCCATCTGCCTCCATCAACCTTCACTTTTTTCTCTAACATAAAGAGACTCATGTGGTTTGTTACCACGCTTCTCTTTTCCTGCCCCCTTCCCTAGCTTTCATGTGTTTTGTTTCTTAAATTCCACATGAGTGAAATCATATATTTGTATTTCTCTGATTGACATATTTCACTTAGCATAATATATTAGAGCTCCATCCACATCGTTGGAAATGGCAAGATTTCATTCTTCTTGAAGCTGAGTTTTATTTCATTGTACATATGTAGGTATGTATATGTGAGCATACACATATGTACATATGCGTGTACATGTGTATACACACACACACACACACACACACACACACACACCACAACTTCTTTATACCTTCATCAGTTGATGGATACTTGGGCTTTCTCCATAGTTTGGCTACTGTTGATAATTCTGCTATAAATATTGGGTGCATGCAATGTCACTATTAGGTATTTACCCAAAGGGTACCAAAATAGAGTCTGGGGTTTAAAGTTTATTTTGCCTGATATAAGTATTGCTACTGGCTTTCTTTGGACATTATTGGCATGATAAATATTTCTTCATTCCCTCACTTCAAATCTGCAGGAGACTTAAGTCCAAATAAGGCTTTGTAGGCAGCATCTAGATAGACATTGTTTTTTGTTTGTTTGTTCGTTTGTTTGTTTGTTTGTTTTGTCCATTCTGACGCCCTATCCAATGTCTTTTGATTGGAGCATTTAGTCCATTTATATTCAGAGTGATTATTGGTAGGTATATATTTAGTCCCATTCTACTAGTTGTTTTGTCATTGTTTCTTGATGTTTTCTCTGATCCTTTCTTGTCTGTAACACTTTTAGTCTTTCCTTTCCACTCAAGGGCCCGATTTAAGTATTCTTTTCTTTTGATTGGTGGTACATTTTTTACTTATTTTTAATATTTCTTCTTTTTTAGATTTAAGCCCAAGTTAGTTACCTTATAGAGGAATACAGTTTCAGCAGTAGAATTTAGTGATCCATCAAGTACAAAATATACCCAATACTCATCCCAAGAGCTGCCCCTAATGCCCATCACCCATTTAGCCCATACCCGTATTCAGTAACCCTCCAGGAACCCTGAGCTTCTTCCCTCTATTTAACAGTCTCTTATCATTTGACTCCCTCTCCGTTTGTATCTTATTTTTGCTTTCCTTTCACTATGTTCATCAGTTTTATTAAATTCGACAGGTGAGAGAAATCATAGGATGTGTGTCTTTCTCTGACATATTTTGCTTAGCATAATAAAGTCCGGTTCCATCCACGTTGTTGCAAATAGCGAGATTTCATTCTTTCTGATCGCCGAGTAATAGTCCATTGTATGAATATACCATATCTTCTTTATCCGTTCATCTGTCAATGGTCATTTGGGCTCTTTGCATAATTTAGCTATTGTTCATAATGCTGCTTTAAACATTGGAGTACATGTGCCACTTCGAGTCAGCGTTAGTGTATCCTTTAGATAAATACCTAGTAGTGCAATTGCTGGGTCCTAGTGTAGTTCTATTTTTTGTTTTTGTGACGAATCTCCATACTATTTTCCAGAGTGGCTACACCACTTTGCATTCCCACCAGCATTGCAAAAGGGTTCCCTTTCCCTGCATCCTTGCCAACATCTGTC